>NW_022985164.1:57206-58567 GCF_010093535.1 Lindgomyces ingoldianus | reverse complement strand
ACAGCAGGTCTAGGCACAGTGCAGCGTTATAAAGTACAAGACTGTATGCTTAACTGTGTGTTCTATGCTTACTTTTTAGGCTTAGTGTAATTAATTTATAGCCTTAAATCTATATGTAAGAGTTTCTAGACTAGATAAAGTCTTCTAGTGTTAGTAAACAATAGTTATAGATCTAATTAGGATTATTTATAATATAGCATGTTAAGCCTAAGTTAAGGATAAATAATTCTTTTAGCAGATATCTGTTCTAGTTTAAATTAACTATAGCTAGTAATACAGCTGCCTTAACTCTTAATACTTCCTAGCTTTTAAGTTAGTCTTCTTATATCTCTAGCATAAGTATATGTAAACTCTTTAAGATTAGTATTTTTAAATTATGTCTACGCTGCTCTCTTAGTAGGCCTTAAAATTCTAAGTTGTGCTTACGCTTTAATGCTACAAGCTCTTTAACTCTCTTATTTAGCATCTACTAGTCTAGTGCTCTGTCTAGATAGACATAGAAGCAGTCCTTTAGTGCATAGATGTGTCTGCATGTAGGACATTTAGTGCCTCCTGTTTTAGCAGGTTTCTAGCTTAAGAATAACTTCCTATTATCTTCTTAATAACATTAATGTTAAGGTCTACCCTGTTTTCTTAACATTGCAACTTCTGCACTACAGGCGTCTCTGTTTGTGCCCTAGGTGGTCTTTTTACTTTTAGTAAGGTATAACAAGTTATCTATTGTAAAAGCAGCTTTATGCTTTCCTATATATATTAGATAATTTAACATTATATGTTCTTAAAAGCGCTTTATTATTTCTTTCTAATTTATGTCTAGTGCGAACTGTCTGCTTTCCTAAAAGGTTGTAGACTAATAAGGGGCAACTTTATTTACAGCAGTTAGAAAGTCTTTTGCCACAGCATTAACTGCGTTGTTTCTAGAACATTTTGTGTCTCCGCTTCTGTAGCAGCGTAGTCATACTCCGCTAGCCACAGGTCCTATATGCTCGCGTTTCTTAGCGGCTTTAGGGATGCATTATATTAGTCACGCGCGCGTTCTTGTTTAAATTAGTTGTTAACGCCCACTGTAGCTTTAAGGTTTGTAATCCACTGTCTAAGTAGTTAATCTAGGGAACAGCATGTACGCTGCAGATGCAGGCTAACTGTTAACTAGATAAAGACAATAATCTGTTAAAGGCTTAATTACTCTCTTTTATAATTATGTCTGTCACTCTTGTACTTGTTAGCCTTAATCTTATAGTATTTAATAGCTTCTTTAAAGGCTCTAACACCACTTGTTAATAGCTTGTTTAGGTGCGTAGGCGTTTCAACGTTAGAGGCTGGTGAAAACTCAGCTATTAGCGGCATCTCTGGAGCTCTTG
>NW_022985164.1:0-56901 GCF_010093535.1 Lindgomyces ingoldianus | reverse complement strand
TGCTGCAATTTGCTGCAACATGCTGTAAAATGCTGCAATTTGCTGCAACATGCTGCAAAATGCTGCAAAATGCAGCAATTTGCAGCAACATACTGTTCGAGCTTATTGCTCGTACTATGTAGCAGCTTTCGTCAAACGTTCCTCCTGTCTTGACAGTAGGTGCGCATATCTGACAAGAGGCATATGGGAGTGCGTGGGGACTTAGAACCTAGGAATTTCTATTAACACCTATAGGCCTTGTATAAAGGATATTAGAAAACTACTAAGCTAGCTACAAGGGCAAGGTGCAACTAAATACATAAGAGAATAAGAGTAACAGCAGAGGGCTAGGCAGAGTTAGGGCTAGGTTAAGGTTAGGGCTAATACAAGGGCCTTCTAGAAGTTCTAGGCAACCTAAGATAGAATAATTTATAAGAATTATTACACTACCCCCCTCTGTAGACTAATAGTCCTTATTAGTAGTAATTATAGTATAAAGTATTACTGTTATGTCCTCTGCCTTCTTAAACTAAAACTAGTCTAATTTAGCTAGGTGTCCTTGCTAAGTATTCCTTTACACTGCTAGCAGTGTCCTCTAAACTAAACACTATGTGTAACGGCGCAGGCAAGACAATGGGTCCGAATGCGGTATGAATCCACTCAGAGGCATATGGGAGTGCGTGGGGACTTAGAGACCTGGGAATACCAATGACACCTATAGGCCTTGTACGTAGGATATCAGAAAACTACCGAGCTAGCTACAGGGGCAAGGTGCGACTAAATACATGAGGGAATAGGGGTAACAGCAGGGGTCGGGGCCAGGTCGGGGTCGGGGCCGATACGGAAGCCTTCCGGAAGTTCCGGCGACCCGAGATGGAGCGATTCATGAGAATCGTTACACTATGCGTGCGCGCCTGCTTTAATATTAATCTATATAAATGTCTAGCTAATTATTCTTTGCTATCTATGTAGTTATTAATTTTAGGTGTGCGTTTAATAAGGTAATAATTTAGGTATTATTAAAAGTGCCTAATAGGTTTCTTACTACTAAAGTAGTAGAGGTGATTTAAGGCATTATTAAAGGTAATTTAGTAGTTAATTAAGGTCTATTAGGGCATGTTGCTATGCATTAACTCTAAATTAGGTAGAGTATAGCTTAGCTAGAGTGTAGTTAACTCTAGAGTTAAAGAGTAGTTAGTTAGACATTAGCAGTTGCCTTTAATTTTAATAAGTTATTAGTAGTCTTTAGGTTTCTACTTTAGCGCATTTTTTATAACTTTTCTAAAGGTAATCTTAATTATAGAGGATAAGAAGTTCTAAACTTAAAAGCTTTAGTTAATAAAAAGTCTCTAGTATCCTATCTATAGACTAAATAGTTTAATATAATTGTTAGATTTGCGCACCTACTGTCAAGACAGGAGGAACGCTTGACGAAAGCTGCTACATAGTACGAGCAATAAGCTCGAACAGTATGTTGCTGCAAATTGCAGCATGTTGCAGCAGTTTGCAGCAAATTGCAGAAAATTGCAGCATTTTGCAAGCTGGTCGCGCATAGGGCAAGTGCGCGAGGGACTTAGATCAGCAAAACAAAAAGCTGAGCAACACGAGTAGAGCAGAAAAAGGATTAATAAATAAACATAATTAATATAATTAATTAATTATCTTATACATTATATCTAAACCTATTATTTATCTTAGGAAGCCTAGAAACAGTGCTTTAATCTAACAATTAAGAGTCTTAGTGCCTCCATTAATACAAAATGGCCACCCAGCCTCCTTGAGACGCGACAGTCGTCCTTCAAGACCACACCGACTACAGAGCCTGGATGATGCAGCTGCAATTGAGATGTGTAGCGCACAGCATCTGGCCGCAAGTGGATCCTAAGTTGACCATCCAAATAATCTCTAAACTAAGAGCTCTAGAGATGCTACTAATAGCTAAGTTTTCACTAGCCTCTAATGTTAAAACGCCTACGCACATAAACAAGCTATTAACAAGCAGTGTTAGAGCCTTTAAAGAAGCTATTAAATACTATAAGATTAAGGCTAACAAGTACAAAAGTAACAGACATAATTATAAAAGAGAGTAATTAAGCTTTTAATAAATTATTGTCTTTATCTAGTTAATAGTTAGCCCACATCTGCAGTGTACATGCTGTTCCCTAGATTAACTACTTAGACAGTAGATTACAAACCTTAAAGCTACAGTAGGTGTTAATAACTAATTTAAATAAAAACACATGTGTAACTAATATAATGCATCTTTAAAGCTACTAAAAAATATAAGCATATAAAACCTATAGCTAGCAGAGTATAATTACGCTGCTATAGAAGTAGAGACATAAAATGTTCTAGAAACAACATAGTTTAATACTGTTATAAAAGACTTTTTAACTACTATAAATAAAGTTACCTTTTATTAGTCTATAACTTTTTAAAAAAGCAGACAGTTTACACTAGACATAAATTAAAAAAAAATAATAAAGCGCTTTTAAAAACATATAGTTAATGTTAAATTATTTAATATATATAGAAAAGTATAAAGCTACTTTTATAATAGATAACTTATTATACTTTACTAAAAGTAAAAAGACTACCTAAGGCATAAATAAAAACACTTATAGTGTAAAAGTTATAACATTAAAAAAATAAAGTAAACCTTAACATTAATATTATTAAAAAGATAATAAAGAGTTATTTTTAAGCTAAAAACTTACTAAAATAAAAGGCACTAAATATTCTGCATATAGACACATCTATGCACTAAAGAACTGCTTCTATGTCTATCTAGACAAAGCACTAGACTAGTAGATGCTAAATAAAAAAGTTAAAAAGCTTATAGTATTAAAGCATAAGCATAACTTAGAATTTTAAGGCCTACTAAAAGAGTAGTGTAGACATAATTTAAAGATACTAATCTTAAAAAGTTTACATACACCTACACTAAAAATATAAAAAGACTAACTTAAAAGCTAGAAAGTATTAAGAGTTAAGGCAGCTACATTACTAGCTATAGTTAATTTAAACTAGAATAGATATTTATTAAAAGAATTATTTATCTTTAACTTAAGCTTAATATGCTATATTATAAATAATCTTAATTAAATTTATAACTATTATTTACTAATACTAAAAAACTTTATTTAGTCTAGAAACTCTTATATATAGATTTAAAGCTATAAATTAATTACACTAAGCTTAAAAAGTAAGCATAAAACACATAGTTAAGTATATAGTCTTATACTACATAACACTACACTATGCTTAGACCTGCTGTGCAACCTAGTCTTATTCTGCCTACTGTAATAAAAAGGAATCTAGTAGAACACATAAGTAAAGCTAACTACTTTAAAGGCTTTAAATAGAATAATAATTAAAAATTTTATAAAAATTTATAGCTAATAAGTGTTAAAGTACTATCTACTATAAAAAAGCTTATATTATACACACATAATTAACATAAAAACTAAACATAGTCTATAAAAGGCATTAGTAGAGCTATAGCATAAGCGTCTAGGATACTCTAGACTAGCTACACTTTAACACCTTATATAGTAAGCTAAGGGGGTGCAAATTAAAGAAATTATAATAGTTTAATATAACTTATATAGTAAAGCTAAGATATAATAATAAATTAGCTGTACACTATAAATTAGTAATAGTAGACCTAGTAAAAGACTATTAATTAATTTCTATATATATAAAGCATAAAGCATTATAAAAAAGTAAAGTTAAATGCTAATTACTAATAAGTATTTTAGCCTTTAGTAAGACCTTTACTTTAAAAATAATAAGCTTACTAAATTAATTATTAAAGCGTTTATAATTTTTTTTTTTAAAAAACTATTATAATATTACTATAAAAGTTATTAAAGCTAATAATAAGATTATAATAGTAAAACTAAAAGTAAAATACTAGCTAGCATTACATAAAATAACTATTAAGCTTTTAGCACTAAATACATAAGCCTAGAACAGAGAAGCTAAATGCTTAAAAAGTGTAAATAAGAAAAAGTTATAAGCTATGTAACTAAATGCTAACCTACTATAAAATATATAGCTATATATTACTAGAGCAGGCGTATACTTATATAATTAGACCCTAAACTATGCTAATAACTAGAAAACACTATATAAGATCTTTTTTATATAAGTAGCTTTAAATAATAAAGTTATTATATTAATTTAAAAGCTAAGCTTTATATATTTAAAAGCTTATAGCTATAAAGCATTTATAATAACTAATAACACATATTAAAATAAATCTAAGCTATAGAGGCTAAACTTAAAGGCGTAAATTAAATATCTAGTTAAGTACTAATTATTAAACATCTACTATATATAAATACTACTGCTAGTAAAAGTAATCTATACATATAATGTTATTTTTAATAAACACTTAATTTTTAATAGTAAGCCTAAAGACCTAATAAATAACTTTATATATAACATAGTAAAAAAAATTACTACATATATTAAAATAATTAAGCTTTTAACACTTAGTTATTAGCTAAAGATAAAGTTATTTTATAAAGATAACACTATAAATAATATATTAAATTTTAATAAAGTAGACTTACTAGGCTACTATTAAAAAAAAATTAAAAATAACTATTTATCTTTTTTAAATACTCTGCTACTTATAGCATTACTTATATAGTTAATAGCTAAAGCAGCACTAAAGCTAAGCTAAATAAAGTTATTAAAAACTATACTATAAGCTATAGCCTTTATAGCTAGTATAAGATCTAAAAGTGTAAAAAAGTATAGTAGTAAAACACTAAATAAAGCAGCATTAATAAAGATGCTATTTAAAAGAAAAACACTTTATAAAAGCTAGCTACTACTTTTACTATTAACTTAAAAGTAACTAAAGAAGCACCTTCTACATAAAATGTTTAAAGCAGCAGAAAAAACACACCTAGACAGTTATTAGACAATAAAATCCTAGACAGAGGTCTAAATAAAGCTAATTAAAGCAGCTAGACAGCAGATTTTAAATTATATATAAGTGTACACCTATAAGCTTAATAAGCACTATAGATTATAAAGATGTAAAGCGCAACTAGTAGTTTATAGCAATTAATAAAAAAACATTACTACATAAAATACCTACACTGCTACCCTAGCAAAACACTTATTTTAAATGCTAATAGTAATATTTACACACTTTAACTTAAAGCTTAAATAATATAATGTAACTAACATGTTTATATATGTAGTAATTAACTGTAATATCTACATGTAGATGCTAAGAGGCTATTAGAAACTAGGTATAATACTAAAGCTTTAAAAAGCACTATATAGCTTATAAAATTTTTTTCTACTTTAGTAACACTATTTTATAATAACTTTTAAAGGCCTTAGGTTTTTAGCTATTTTACATAAACTCTACTACATAACTAAAGCTAAAATATTTATCTTTTTCTATATAAACAACTTTATTATTATGTATAAAAAAGGCTCTAAAGCAGATGCACAGCGTGTAGTAGACTAGTTATAAGAGAAGTATACTCTAATAAAAGGTAAGGACCTATAATAGTTCTTAAGAGTTAAGATTATTAAAGATTAATAGTAATAAATAATTTAGCTATTATAAGCCTTATATATTAATAAAATAGCTAGGCTAGCTAACAGAAAGAACTTGCAGCACACTACACCTATAAGTAGGATTAAACTTATGCTGCAATCTAGTTTTACAACCTTATTAGAAGTAAATTAATATTAGCAGAAAATTAGATCTTTACTTTTTACAGCAGTTACTACAAGACTAGACATTGCCTTTACTACATTACGCCTTGCACAGTTTCTCACAAATCCCGCATCTAACCATTAGAATGCAGCTAATTAAGTCATTCTGTACCTACATGCGACACAGACGTACACACTCTAATTAGGAGGAGAAGACTACCTTATAGTAGCAAGTAATACATTATTTATAAATAATACACTAAATAAAAAGAGCTTTTAGAGCTACATTATTTAACTATTTAGCAGATAGATTACATAGTAAGTAAATAAATAAGATATAGTTATAATATTAACAACAGAAGTAAAATTACTTGCACTGTTCTAAGTTGCTAAGGAAGCTATGTTTATAAGAATGCTTCTTAATAAACTGCAGGTTAAGCTGCCTAATTTAACTATTATAATCTAGTGCAACAACAAGCAGATAATCTAACTAGTAAATAAAGAGATATCTTAACTTTAAACTAAGCTCTAACATGTTAACATCTATAACTACTAGCTCTAACAGGAAGTCTCTTAACAAACAATTAAGGTTGTCTATGTCCCCTCTAGTAAGATGCTTGCAGACAGACTTACTAAAGCGCTTCTAGTTAGCAAATGGCTAAGCTTTCTTTAGCAAATTTGGCTAGTTAACGTTAGGGAGAGGATAGTCAGTTAGGAAGCAGATATGGAAGAGATTAAAGCAAGAATAGAAGCCCTAGAAGCATACTAAGGTTGCGCAATTAGGAACCAGCTTAAAGCATGTCTAAGCTGAGGGGGTGTGTCAGATTTGCGCACCTACTGTCAAGACAGGAGGAACGCTTGACGAAAGCTGCTACATAGTACGAGCAATAAGCTCGAACAGTATGTTGCTGCAAATTGCAGCATTTTGCAGCATGTTGCAGCAGTTTGCAGCAAATTGCAGAAAATTGCAGCATTTTGCAAGCTGGTCGCGCATAGGGCAAGTGCGCGAGGGACTCGGATTAGCAAAACAAAAAGCCAAGCAACACAAGTAGAGCAGAAAAAGGATTAATAAATAAACACAATTAATACAATTAATTAATCATCCCATACATCATATCTAAACCCATCATTCATCTCAGGAAGCCCAGAAACAGTGCTTCAATCTGACAAGGTCGAGGTCGGGGCTGATACAAGGGCCTTCCGGAGGTTCCGGGCGACCTGAGATGGAACGATTCATGAGAATCGTTACACTTTCTAGTAATTCCTAGGGCATTTTATTAGTTTATAGTTAGAACTACACTTCTAACAAAGTCTTCTAGTAAGCCTGTTGCAGATGTTGTCTACTATAAAGCCTTTTTTATGTAAATAGCTTTTATTACTAGTTTTAAATTATTATTTTTTTTAAAGTCTTAAAGTTTAAGTAATTTTAATAAAAATAGTCTACTTTTTTATAGTTTAGATAGGCTTTTCTTTTAAGCTTTTTTTTTCTTTTATTAAAAGTAGTCTAGTCTGCTCTTTTTATTTAGAAGCTTTTATTTTAGTAGCTTTAAGCTTACTTAGGTTTATAAGTTCTTCTAAAGTAAGCTTTTTCTTCTTTTATAAGGCTAAAGAAACTTCTAGTTTATATCTCTTTTTTTCTTTTTAAAGTCTTGTTCTTAGTGTTAGTTATTATAAATAGTAGCAGACTTAATAAAGTCCTCTAGATCTTTTAGTTTTTATATATAAGTGTATTTATTCTTAATTTAATCTTAAAGTTCTTTATAGAACATGCAATAGAGAGCCTTTTAGTTAGTCTAACTATAGATAGCTAGCTGTTCTTAGAACTAGAATGTATAAAGTTACATAGTTTTTTTTCTTATTAAAAGTTGTTTATTTTATTAGCTATAATAGTTCTTAAGGTGTCTTTAAAGGCTTTTACATTTTTTAACATGTTTTTATTTTATTTCTAAGTAGTATCTCTATTCTTTTGTGTTAGTTCTAGTTATTAGCATAGGGTTAAAACTATATTACTAGGGATCCTTCTAAGTGTAGGCCTATCTACTAGACTATTTCCTTGCTCTGCTAAAAGACGCTAGAGTTATAGCTTATATAAAGCTAGTAATGTGTAAAAAAAGGTTTTAAGTCTTTTAAATTACCTATAAAAGAGTTTAAAAGTGCTAGGCAAAGAGATTTTCTTATAAGTATAGTTATCTATTTATTAAGCTTATAATAGAGGGAGCTTAATTTAACTAATAAGTTTACAACCTACTTTGTAAGTTCTAACTTAGAGTCTATTAAGTTAAAATTACTTCCTAATAAAGTAGCACCTGCTATAAGTAAGCCTCTAAGAATAAGAAGAATAGAATTTATACTTTGTTAAAGAGAGGGTAGTAATTAATATTATAATCCTTACTGCTAGAATTCTCTAGTAGTACGCTAGGCCTAAGTAGTAAGAGAACACAGGGTAAGAAGCAGGGTTAGCAGCAGGTGTACAGTCTGTGCGAACTTAGCTTATAAATAAGAGAGGGGGCAGCTAACTATAGTTTGCCTTTATAATAGTAGTATAAGATGCTAGGTTAAACAGTCTAAAGATAGAAGAGGAAGTATATATAGTATAAAATATACAGATAGTATTACGCTTATTATAAAGTAGTAATGCTACTTAGTCTATAGTAACTTATAAACTAAACTATTAATTACACTCTCTTATTATAGTCTACTGTATTAGCTATATACATAATGTTCTAGGGTTAATTATAGGTGATTATAAGTAAGCGTAGTTGCTTACAACACACATCTGCGCTTATTAACGCTTATTGCGCTTAACAGTTAATTTCCTATTAGACTAAGCATCTGTCCATTCGTCGTCTGTTAGGTCACGTGATGTGTCTTAAGGTGGGGTGACCTAAGGAGTCTATACTGATTTGTCTAAACAGTAGGGCACCTTTAGGTGGTAGCTTACAGCCTAATCGTAGGTTGTAACAGTTGCTTACATACCTAAGTTGCTTACTTTTGTAAAGACTTTACTAAACTACTTTTCTTATACTAATGTATTTCTAATAACACTACTTAAACATGCTAAAAGAATATTATATATAGCTATAGCATATTACTTTAAGTATATTATGTTTTATTTAAAAGCCTAAAGTATAAGCTATATCTAATATTCTTTTAGCACATCTAAGTAGTGTTATTAGAAATATATTAGTGTAAAAAAAGTAGTTTAGTAAAGTCTTAGTAAAAGTAAGTAACTTAAGTGTGTAAGTAACTTACCTATAGAGTATATTAGCTATAGCATATTACTTTAAAAGTGTTATATTTTGTTTAAAAGCCTAAAGTATAGGCTATATTTAACATCTTTTTTAGCACATTTAAGTATTATTGTTAGGAATGCATTAGTGTAGAAAAAGTAGTTTAGTGTAGTCTTAGCAAAAGTAAGCAACTTAGGTGTGTAAGCAACTTGCCTGTGGTGTACGTTAATGCTGTAAAAACAAAATAATTAAGCTACTAAACTTATTGCTAGAGATTTAATTAAAGCATGTATAGTATATAAGCTGTGTAATTAGAATAGGAGATGTCTGTACGTAAGTACAGCTGTGTCCGTACACGCGTACGGCTAAATTAGGTTGCCTAAAACGTTGGCTATCTGGCCTGTGCGTTAGGGGCTATGTGTACTTAAGAGCCCTCTTTCTTTGTATAAAAAGAAAGAGTAGTAGTTAATAATAAAAAGATCTTTACCTACTTACCTCTTAGTACACCCCTTAGGCGTATATTTGTTTAATTAAACCTAGGTTAACTAACACTAATTAGTCTATTAACAGACTATTTACTGCGTGCGTAGCTACGCAGAGGATATTGTCCTTAATAGACAGATTTGCAAGGATTAATAAAACTGCTACTGTACAAGAAGCTCACACCTACTGCGTGCGTAGCTACGCAGAGAAGGTACAAAGAAGCTTACATCCACTATGTGCGTAGCCACATAGAGAGGGGTAAGTAAGCCTTATGCGCGCCCCTAGATTAACTAATTGCATAAAGACAAGATTAGCAACCTGCTGCGTGCGTAGCTACGCAGAGAGGGCTTACTGCTAAGCCTTTATGCGCCCTAGAGCCTCCTGTTAACACAGGCTGTGCAACTACTTGCCTACTGCGTGCGTAGCCACGCAGAGGAGACAATACAGGCCGCATGATTAGAAACCTACTGCGTGCGTAGCCACGCAGAGGAGGCTTCTTATTAGCAGCCTGCCTTGTTAACACCCTCTTAATTAATTGCCTGCATAAAAGGCGATTAATTAGTTAACATCTATCGCACATACAAAAGCCCGCGATATACCTCCCCCCCCCCCTACGTTGCCTAAACACGCTGCGACCCAACATCTATTGCCCGCACAAAAGGCGATTAACTAACACCTCCCCTCTCCCCCCCCCTAGGGATTAATTGCCTGCACAGAAGGCAATTAACCTACACTCCCCCCTAAGTTATAGCGTCTCTATACACCTTATATAAAGAGTTGTTAGGGGTTACACGTGTGTCTAAAACAATTCTACGCAGAGAGGTGGATTTAGATCTTCTGCATAATAGGATAAATATAGACTCTCCCCTACTATAATAATAAGCTTTATACACAGTGTACATCTTCTTTAACATGCGTAAGCTACTAAAAGGAAGGTACACACTGTAAAAGTAAAACAACTTTAAGAGATAAACAACGCATAATTTTAACAACCTTTTTTATGTAATTAGGCAAGAACTTCTTCTTGCTCTAGCTAAGCACAGGCACTATTCTAAAGGCAGGTTAAATTATACACAAGCTAAGAAGCTAGGGGATATTATAAATAAAAAAAGCACTAAGGGTTAGCTCTAAAAAAGAAAGTAAAAGAGTAAAAAAAAAAAAAAAAAAAAAGTAAAATTAACATATAAATAAGTAAGTAACTTTATAAAAGTAAAAAGTTGCTAGTGTTTGTATGTAAGTATAGCTATGTCTGTACACGTGTATAGCTAAATTAGGTTACCTAAAATATTAGCTATTTAGCCTGTGCGTTAGGGGCTATGTGTACTTAAGAGCCCTCTTTCTTTGTACAAAGAGAGAGGGCAGTAGTTAATAACAAGAAGATCTTTGCCTGCTCACCTCTTAGTACGCCCCTTGGGCGTACGTTCGTTCAATCGAACCCAGGTCAACCGACAGGAGACATATATTACTAAGCTGTGCATCTTTAAAATTAGGACAAATTAACTTCCTAGCCCTACCTTATGTAAAGCACTTGCTAGGGAAACAGGAAGCTACTGTACTCTAATAGAAGGACTAAAGACTTTCTAAGGGCAGGCATTTCCACTAGAAGTTCTCTAAAGGCTTTCCGCGATGTAACCTTCACCACAAGCAAATATGCTGCGCCTTATATTATTGGATCGGCTCACTCTGTGCTTCCCAAGGCAACATCAAGGACTGACATGGGAAGCTGCTGCAATGCGCGAAGTGTTCTCTTACAATTTTTACAATATAGGTGCAACCGAAGTGTCCCGAGGGTCTGATAGATTGTTCTGTGCGAGAGATTACACTATGGAGTATCCATTATGAGCCCAAACGAACTGAGTCTTGCGGGATGTGCTTGGTGAAGGTGCCTTATGTCCTGCTAGAATCTACGGGCCCTTGTGGACAGTGGGAAAGCGACTTGGGACAAGGTCCACTGCATAATGGAGCTTGGAAGGTACAAGAGCGATTTCTTTCGACTTGAGTTCTGCACTTCTCAGCCTCTCATATATTTTGGGAGTGCTTGATGAATAGCTCTGGTGAGCTGTCCCTAAATGCCACTCTCCACGTTACCCAGCCAGTTGCTAAAGCAAACCTACTTTCAGACTCAGAGAGATGATAAATGGCAAGAGAATCCGTATGGTTCATGCCAAGTTTTCGTTAGAGCTTACTCCAGATGCGAGGTATCTAAAAAAGTCGATAAGGTTGCTGCCAACAACGGCATCCAACAATTGTCATCAACAGTTATTAGAGATATGGTTACAGACGGGCTCTGGAGTAGTGGGCTAATTCAGAATCTTTGCTGGATACATGATTTAAGTGTAGGAGACCAAAACTTGTTCTATGCTTTCTGAGCCCAGAGCTGGCGCGCCAGCTGGGAGCTGGGCATATAACGACGTGGAATTGCTTCTAGCCTACATGCGACATCATATCACCTGTCCGAAACTCTACATTATAAATATTAACAAAGAGGTTTTAAAGGCCGAGGGCAAATAATATGTAATAGTTCCCTAACGAACACGTGTATAGAATAATGTAAGCGCTTATTCTAAACGCTCTGTTATCGTTAAAACTGTGACTCGCTCTGCTTGCCACGCCTCAACTCGCTGTCAACCGGGGCGGCGGACTTGACAAACAGCTAGAGTACGAGAATTGCTTTTGCCTTCTCTTCCTGCTTTAACTAGCGCCCGATATCTTCACCACGGACGGTTTGCGGATCTTCCTCCGGGCACAGATTACGTCAATATCTCTGTTCATTATCAGACGCTCTTTTGTTCTCTCATATGCATATTGGAAAGATGGTAAACAAACGTACCTGGAAATGATAGAATAGTATCAATTACAGCTGAGCATACGAGAACCCGGGACTTCAGAGACGCGCTAAGACGTGAATCAGGATAAGAGGGAGAAGCAGATAAGAACAGCTCAGCAGCTTCTATGCTTGCTGGAATAACCGTAGAAGATGACCTTGGGAGTATGAAGACGTGTGATTAATTAAAAGGTTGGCGGACTTAGTACATAGTTTGAATTTGATCCAGAATGAGACAGCTTTCCTGTTGTGATCCGCAGACTAATAGAAATGCTGGCTCGAAGTTTGGGCGATGGAGGGAGAGTGGAGGAGAGCAGCTGGATGTGAACGTGCTTGTTATAACGACCGCAGACTCTACTACCGTAGAGAGCTGGTGGAGCTTGGAGTATTTTATGCTATACTAGGATGAGGAGGGCAAAAGGTGAAGGTTTTCGCGAGAGAAAAGCTCGCTTAGCTTCTAGGGTAGTCGAGAGACGGATCTTGCAGTGCTGGGTAAATTGCCTGAATCTTTACTGAATCAAAGGTCCAAAAATGTCAGGATGCACAGAACAACTACAAAAGGCAAATGAAAGGGATAATATCGCTGATCTCAATACTCTAAACATTAAGTATTCACCCTGCTGACCCTTGCCAGCTGTTGCACGCCTCCGTCTCATATATACCGGAGCACTTATATATAAGCGCCGATACCGGCGCATCATTGGAGGTAGGAATAGCGTCCGTCATGATCTCTGCCTGTGTCAAGCCCAAGAACCTCATGACATCCCAAATTCAACCCAACCCAGTTAGTTCCATCCAATAATCACCTGCACCCAGCCTCCGTTAAAGTACATTAAGGAATGTTGATGAAGGCCTGTTATCGATTCTAAAAACGCCAATGCCCTATGCAAGATGAAACTTGAAGAAAATCCGAGGATGTGGTGAAAATATTCTTTAACGTCTAAGTGCAGTGATAGCACAGCGAGGGACATGTGAAATGAAATCCGATTTTTGGTATGCGTATGCGACGAGTTTAAGGAACGTAGAACTGCTACCACACGATATTGATGGTCCGTTTGACAACCACAAAGCCTATTTGCTACTACCAGGAGGATTCTTCGTTAGTCTCCTTCTCCTCTTCTTCTCAGAATCACGGCTCTCGCTTCTCGAATGGCCCGGCTCTGTCGGGGTTACAACAGGTGCAGGTGAAACATCGCGCATCAAACTCCTCTGCTGTTGCTGCTGGAGCTCGATGCCAACTTCCTCACCCGGAGCGGTCCGGACAAAGCTGGCTCGGGCAAGCGGGCTGCGGCCCGTGCGATTAGCGGCCGTGTAGGATCCAGAGGAGTCGCGGTGGCCTTCTCGACTGTGGCTCGCCTTCGGTACTTCTAACCCAGCTTGCCCGAACTCTGCAGAAAGAGGCGAATTAGCAGCTGGAGAATGTTGACTAGGAGAGCGGGTGCTCTGGTCACTGTTACCACGTGAGTGTGGGGGTCTCTGCGGGAGCTTCCCATGGCCTTGATAAATGGAGTCGTCTGAGAGAGACTCGACGGATTCATGGTACGGAGATTTAGCCTGGGCTGTGTTTATCTGATACGGATGCTTAGGGCGGTGATCCGTTTCAAAGTACGCGCCACCAGCAGGTTTCTGGGACGCTTGGGTCTTGTGATACAAGCGAGCGTCTTCGGGATCCATAATACTTTCGATGCGACGTGGTAGATAGACCGAGTTGCCAGCGGAAGTTCCAGACATGAAAGAGTCCATTGAAGTGCGTGGGTGAAGTGGGACGTGTGGTGCATTTGGATTGCGCGGAAGCATGTTTGGAAGGGTGAGACCTGAGTCGTTGGGTTGTTGGTACCAGCCACCTGGCTGTCTCTCTGCCGGGGCGAAGCGGCCTTCTAAGTGGTCAGAAGGTTGGAGCGGCACAGCTGCAGGACGATTCTTCTGTGCCTCCACAGCAGGTTTAAAGGTCTCAGGAACAACATTGAGATCATCACCGGCGGCTTCGGCTTGCTCAATGGCCTGTTGGGGTGTGGTCGTGGTGTCAGCAGATCCGGCATCTGCTCGAGGTCCTCCCCAGGTCCGCTGACCCGCAGTGAAGATACCGTAAACCATGTACACCCAATTGAAGAAGGGGTTGATGACGAACATGACGGGGTAAAGCATGATTTTGTAACGTCCGAGTTTGGCACCAAAGTACAGCATGAGAACCCAATTCAGGCCAAGTGAAATGGCGATGAAGCCCACCGGTAGATTTTTGACCTTCTGGGATGTGGTGATGATGGAGATAACCATAATGAAGAAGAGAAGGGCGGTTGTACGAATAGTGTTCTGCATGAATCGGACAATACAAAGGATGGTGTATCGCTTCCAGAGTCGAATGTCTGTCAACATGCATACTTCGTTGGTGATAAACCCCAGGAACCATCGGCGACGTTGCTTGAGGAGGGATCGGTAGGATTGTACAGCCTCGGTCTTGCAAAAAGCTCCCGTATTCATCTGAATTTGGTATCGTTCCTTTGCACCAATCATGAACAAGTGGGTCAGCCATCGATCTTCGCCCAAATGACATTTTCCGTAGTCGAAGAGATCCTCGCACTGCTCGGCCTTGTCAGCGAAGTAGTATTTAGCCATGCGTCGGAAGGCCGAGAAACGAAGAATTGTGAGGGCACCAGGTAGACAGGTGACGGCTCCGCAACCAGATTCAACGGAACGCTCGAAAAGTTGACCGTGGATATACTCCATATCCTGTAACAGCGTGATAAGCGAGTTTTTCTCTGTTGTGGACGTAATCACGCCAGTCATCGCCAACATATTCTTCTTGCTTCCGGGCTTGAGCTCCATTTCATACATGAAGTTCTGAATGCAGACTTTGTCTAGGATACAATCGGAATCGATAAAGAGCACGAAAAGGTTATCGTTGCGCTTGAGATACTCGGTATAGATCTTGTCGATGAGCTTGAAAGTTCGCTTCTGGCAGTGGCGCTTTCCACCATGAGGGAATCGAGAGACTGTGATGCGACAGCTTCGGTAGGTCACATCAATAGACTTGGGGTACGAGTCGAGGGTAAGAGGTACTCCTAATTTTTCAATGGTGTTGAGGTACAGCTCATCTTCCTGGTCCCCATCAAAAGAGAGGAAGATGTGAAGACATGACGGTGGATACTCGCAGTCAACTAACGAGTCAACAGTGCGGAGGAGAATCTCGGGAATTTCCTTGTAGCAGGGCATGATGATGACGACCTTGGGAGCCGAGGCTTCGTCCAGCACCGTCTTTATCCGCTTCCTTCGTCCAACAGAGTGGGTGACCAGCTGGTAAACGCAGAACAACCACGGAATTGTCAGAAGACCGGCAAAAGACCAGAAGGCGAACCATTGCAAAAAGCTAACCATAGCGGTCGGAAAATATTGTGTAACCTGCGACGGCAGCGGAAGGGTTACGACCATGATGGGAAGAAAAATCGCTCTGAGGGCCATTAGATGCGTGCATAGGACTGACCGGGGCCTGCTTACCGGAGAGCCGTGAAAAGAATCATCATGATAATCGCCAGAATTCTGACACTAATGGTCTCGGCCTTCTGGAAGACTTTGACCAAACAATATAGAAAAGCAGCTAACCAAAGGAACCATTCGAGCAAAGCAGCAAGCATGACGCTGCCGACAATAGCTACATAGACAATCTGGACATACGGTCAACACATGGATACAAATCTCAATCTGAGCGCTGGAGCTTCTCACATCTTTGGTTGCCCAAGGGTCCGTTATGGCGGGCACACCATTTTCGTTGACGGCCCTGGCAAGCATAGAGACTTGTTGCCACATATTGGGGGTATTAGAGGATGCTATGTAATGTGGAAATTGCTCGAGGGTGTGCAAAAGAGCAGCGGTGGGCGAGATGAAAGATCAATAAGAGGGCCTATGACATGGACGAGGAAATTTTCGTGGTGGCGGCTGGTCTGAAGTGGGCGTGTGTGTGGAGGTTCAAGGATTTGAACCACGCGCCCTGATCCAGAGGCCTCGCTCTGCAGCGGTGAGGCAATGGAGATACCAACTGCAGCGTCTGTCCCAAGGCGGTGGGGAGGTGGTCAAGTGATACAGAGCACGCTTGCCAGCAGATGACGGCTGTCGCACAGCGCTAGGGAATTGATCTTGGTACCGAACGAGAGAGAAGTAACGCTTTTGGAAGGAAACTGGAGCTGAATTGGAAGAAACGATTGGCAGTTTTCGTGTGCGGGTAAGGAAACGGTGGGCGATATAGTAGCTCCACGGCGGTTTTGATAAGGTAAACGAGTGTGAGGGGTGATTAGGGAATGACACTGTTAGGCTAAGGTCATTATGTTGGCAGCGTCGACACACGAGGGAGGTAGCACAGCAATGCGGTCTGCTGGAGGAATCCTGGAGAGCACTTAAAGGAATCTGAGAGGGGGTCGCAGGAAGTTTGTTCAAGCACGACGGCGCGGACGCTGGGGCCACCAGAAGCGTGCTGGACCTGTTCGATCGTCGCAGGGTGGCCAGACTGCTTTTGGCAGGCTGGCCGCTGACGACACTGGATGATGCCGTGTGAGTGGTGCATCCCTCACCTCCGCGTGCACTATTTTGGGAGGGCGACTCACAAGTGCCCTGCCGCTACCGTTGGGCGTCACAAAGCGTGCAGAGGACACCCCCTTCCGCCCTCGCCTGTGGGCCTTGTACGCCGCAAAGGGGTCTCGCGCCTCCCGTTTGGGCCAGGAATTAATCCCTCCGCTGCAATCCACTTTACGGACTGCGTGTTTGAGGATACAGCGCCGGACAACATAGAGTACTTACGAGGCTCCTCTCCGCTACGATGATAACACAATCGCCATGCTGTCTGCTCGCCATGTAATTACACTGCGAGGGACTTTGTGCTCCGCGCATCCACCATTCCGCCTGCTTCATTGCCAAGGCTTCGGACGGCATTTCCCCCTGACCATGCTGGGCATGGCTAACTTCAAGAACAAGGAGCCAGGAGAGTTTCGAAGTCTGGGGCTTCTTAGCGCAGCTCAAGCAGCGAAGCGAACGAAGCAAATTCTCCCTTTTCTCCTTTTCCACTCCCGTCCATTCCCGTCTACGCCGCCAGCGAGACGACTTGACCAAGAATACGAGCTTGGCTTGGAGCCACTCCGCTTGGGGCATCCCTCTGAGTGAACGCCCGACGCCAGCTCATCGCCGGTCATCGACGGTCATCGAAATACAAGACACAGCAGCATTGTTGCACTACACTCCGAGCCTCATCGCTATTAGGTAAGACCGCGCCGCAACAATGTTCCACTACCATGTTGCGGGAAGCAGGATTAGAATGCCACTTCCGGTTTCCCGTTTCTCACAAATTCCCGTGCCGCCCTGGGGCTGAGCGAGTGCTGCAAATTCGAGCTCCCCTGCTTCCCCTCGGAATCTTGTGGTTATGATGCAGATCTAGGCGGGAGCGAGGTGGCAATTTTCGAAATCACCTCCTGGACCAACGATCCGCCGACGATCGCTTCAGGGCTGAATCGATAGACTGCCCTGGACAAAATCGCCTCCCGGTCTCGCCAAAGGTTGCTTCTTCGCCTCCAGCATGCGCTTTCGGGTCTTGAATCTGCTAGGCCGCGCGCTCAACAACCATTTCTCTATCATTCGATGGGAGCAGAGCAAGTGGAGTGACCCCTGGACCAGCACATCAGTCCATTGGCTTAGTGCTTGCACATTTTTCACGGCAACGCTTCCCACAGCCATGAGCAGGTCTATTGCTGTCTCGCCACAGTTTGTGGCTTGAATCTGGCTCATTTCCAAAGACGAGGCCCTCTCCCGGTGTTGTCGAACGGATTCACCACGTGCAGACCGGCTCTGCATCATGTTTCCAGGCCAGTTCTTTGATCTTTCTAGTGCTGACTACTGTTTCTGCTAAGCCGAAGGGCCTATTATCGCTCCCTCTAACTGCTACCAGGTTCTTTGACGTAACGGCCGTCCTTGAACATCTCTTGAGGCCCACCATCTCGATTCGCCATTCAACTATCTCGTTCTATCATTGCTAGCCTAATGGAAATCACAGTCAGCAACATCAGCCCCATCAAGTCTAACTGCATCTGGCTCATCATCGAACGATTAATCCACACCACTTGGATTGAGAATGGCGACATTGATGCGCAAGGAAAATTCCCCACTCGGAATTATGCCCGTCACGAATACACACGGTCGGCTCGGTGTTCACTCCCAAGAACATCCCTCTAAGCGAAGAGGAGGCGGCCACTGCCCTCATCTCAAAGCCTTGTTAGATCTTTGGGAAAGCATTTCTTTGCGCACACTACATTGTCATTTCATGAGACCCCTCCCATTTGCGTCTAAGTTACAGAAAAAGTTAGCGAAGTAAACGGAACTAACAGAGCAAAGTTAGGGAACTGTCCTATGTGTGATGTATGGAGCTCCTCCATGACGAGGAGAATATTGCGGAAAGCAGGGACCTGAAAGTTGGTTTTCTCGACCTCTTGTAGCAACTCACCTGCTATGAGCCTATTGTGACCTGTGGACGCTTCAAACCCCTCCACCACATTCCTGGGTGAACATTGCATTCTAATCGTGAAGAATTCAGCAACATTCTTCCAACATAGACTAATACATTTCTATCTAAAGAGTTTCCTTTCTGTCAAGATCAACCGTAACAATACTTACCATTCCTGGGAGACAGTATTCTATAGCTTTAGGGGGGTGTGAAGTAATTTTGCAATGCCTTTACAGCCGCGGAAACCTTTGGATGATAGATGGCTACTAGTAGGAGTTTCCATTAGATATCAAACGATGAAAAGTGTAATTTTTAAAATAATTACGTTAAAAAGGGGTAAAGGTTCATCATTCTGAACATTCTGTGCGGAACTCCTTTCAATGTTGCTGTTATAGGCCAATTACGGGCCAAACGGGAGGGTAGAGACGGTTCCAGAAATGGAAAGTTCTATGACCTTTGAAGAGTTAAATTGGCTAGCTCTTTTCAATGCCACCCTACCCTTACGAAGTCATACAGCTTCCAAGGAATACAGCATATTACTACTACCACAAGTACATGATGGCGATGGGCCATTATAGAAGTGCTGACAATATT
Organism: Lindgomyces ingoldianus; assembly: GCF_010093535.1. Classification (NCBI taxonomy): domain Eukaryota; kingdom Fungi; phylum Ascomycota; class Dothideomycetes; order Pleosporales; family Lindgomycetaceae; genus Lindgomyces; species Lindgomyces ingoldianus. The sequence continues at coordinate 37,625 of NW_022985164.1, read as the reverse complement.
TCATTTTGTGGAGAAACGAAACTCAGTGTGACGCAGCTGAGTCATCATTTGAGACAGTGCGGGCCAATCGCTCGATAAGAGAGACTCTGCAGGTACCGCTTCATCTACCACGACACTTACATTCCCGTCGCTCTGCAACATCACTGAATTTTCTCGCCATCTGCGAGCTGAACGAGCTGCGACTAATCAAATGCACACATACTCTGCACCCGACATAGCGAAATTCTATGTGTGCAATACCTAGCCGACACCCTGCTATCACCGCACACCCTCGCTCGACTGCGGGATAGGCTGCCCCATGGAGAGGCAGAGAAAACGTGAGGGCCTTTCCTGCCACGCCTAGCGAAATACTGACAGTTTCCAGGGGAGCTCCGCGAGCTCAACTTCCGGGCATGGGCTGGCCACCAAGGTATTACGCGCTCATTCCACGCAACCCGCTTCTGCACTCACATTCCTTCCAGATGTCTTCCCGGTCCAAAGCTCCCTCGATTCATCCATGAAGAAGAACACTGCATTCATCAAAAGACTTAGAACGGCTATTACCGCCTCTTCGCAGTCCCAATTCGTCCACGACATTCGTACTCTCTCCCTCCACAAATACCTCTCTGAGATAATTTCAGCTTGCTATGAAGGCCTATGCAAGCTCAAGTCACCCGGCGAAATCGCAGCTGGTGTCGAGATCGTCAGTGCTCTTCACCAAAGATTTGGGCCAGGCGAGTTCACCAGTTACATTGCGTGGTACATTGGCCGAGGCTTGAGTACGCCAGACAAGTCACATCTGAAGACACTAGCCCAGGATGTTCGCGAGAGGGAAGAGAAGGAGCGTCTCGCGCGCCAGCGAGTGCTCCTGCGAGTAACGACCGAGCTTTGGCTCGTGGCAGTATTGAGGAGCTTAGACGACGTCTCTCGACCGGAAGAAGCTGCGGTCAAGGGCAAAGATGCCGCGAAACTCGGCGAAAGCTCAGGAAGAGCTAAAGTGACCGCTAATGGCAACCGGGCGGACAATGCTGATGCGGAGCCCTTTCCATTGGAAGTCTTGAAGGACATGCTTGGACATGATAGGGAGCACATCAACTTACCACTGGTCGTTATATTCGTCAAAGCCTTTGCTTGGGATATCCTAGGAGCTAAGACATCTTCTGCAGAGGGCCGCAAGACTGTGACTGAGGACGGGGCTACGACTGCGGACAAGAATGAGGACAATTCTGCCAGCGATGAAGACGATACTGGGGCCGAAGACCCACCAATCACCTCACCAGAGCTACGACAGCGATTCAAGAACATTCTAACTCGATACTTTGAAGATGTGAAGGCGCATCTGTTGCGTGACCAAAAGCAGCTAGTCAATCAGGGACGCAAGAATGCAGAAGCTTACGTCAAGTCAGGTGAGGTGTTTGAGGATCGCCAGGCCAATTACGAGAAGCAGGTGAAGGCGCAAGAGAGACTTGCTACCAACGCCCAGATTTTGGCTGATGCTATTGGCGCGGAGATGCCCGATTTGAAGGAGAAGGACAGCTCAGCAAACGCAGGGGATGGGGTCATCGGGCTCGTCAAAACTAAAGACTATCTGCGTGGTCAAGGGGATGGACCTGGAATCTGGGAAGATGAGGAGGAGCGTAGATTTTACGAAAATATGATTGACCTAAAGGATCGTGTCCCGGGGATTCTGCTGGAGGAGCCAAAAAAGAAGAAGGCTGATAATGATGAACAAGTCGGCAAGAAGGTCGAGACCAAACTTGAAGCAGAGAGCAAGGAGAAATGGGAGCCTTCAGCTGAGACACAAGCTACGGAAGCTGATGACCAGTCAACTGCAATAGCAAACAAGTCCGTTGGTGCCCAGGTTGACGCCATCCTTGCCCGTCTGCCAGAATTGAATACCAAGGATATGGTTGACCAGGCTGCCATCGACTTCTGCTTCTTGAACTCGAAGGCTTCGCGCAACCGCCTTATCAAAGCTGTTCAGGATATACCTAAGGGCCGCTCTGACTTGCTGCCACTCTATTCAAGGCTGATCGCAACCCTCGGGAAGTACATGCCCGATGTATCTCAAGGTCTTGTGTCCTACCTCGATGATGAATTCCGCAGCCTTCAGCGCCGCAAATCGAAGGATTTCCTTGGACAGGTCCGCACGCAGAATGTTCGCTATCTTGCAGAGCTCACCAAGTTCGGAGTTGTGCCCGAGCATGTCATATTCCACTGCTTGAAAGTTAGTCTCGATGACTTCTCTAGGATGAATATTGAAATCACCTGTAACCTGCTCGAGAATTGCGGTCGATATTTGCTTCGTAACCCAGACACCTCTCCGCGAATGGCCTCCTTCCTCGAGACCCTCCAGCGCAAAAAGGCGGCCCAAGTTCTCGGGCAGCAGGAACGCATGTTGATTGAGAATGCCATCTACTACGTCAATCCACCTGAGCGTGCGGCTATTGAGCAAAAAGAGAGGACTCCAATCGAACTGTTTCTCCGCAAGCTTATCTACACAGATTTGACCAAACGTACCTTGGACCAAATCGTCAAGCAGATTCGCAAGCTTCACTGGGAAGAGGACGATATTGTAAAACTCCTTCACAAGGTCTTCGCGAAACCCGGGAAAATCAAGTACAGCAATATCCATCTCTTAGCGGTCATCCTAGGCTCTCTTCATCGCTATCATCAGGACTTTACTATTTCGGTGATTGATGATGTTATCGAGTCGATAACATTTGGACTCGAGCTGAACGATTTTAAGTTCAATCAACGCCGGATTGCGGAGGTGAAGTACCTGGGCGAACTGTATATCTACCGAATGGTAGACTCACCCTTGATCTTTGATACCCTCTATAAGCTTCTCAACTATGGATACGAAGGTGGCTATGCTCGCCCTGGACTCGTCAACCCATTAGATTTGCCAGACGATTATTTCCGCATTCGTTTGGTCTGTAACCTATTGGAAACCTGCGGCATGTACTATGACAAGGGTGCTGCGAAGAAGAAGCTTGATTTCTTCCTAACCTACTTCCAATACTACATCTGCACCAAAGACCCTCTTCCGATGGACGTCGAATTCATCGTGCAAGATGCTTACATGCTCACTCGGCCTCAATGGAAGCTGATCACCAACCTAGAGGAAGCTTCTCGCTCGTTTGCCGAAGCCGTTAAACAAAATTATCAAACATCAACGATCGACAAGCCGGTTGAGGCGGATGAAGACGAATCTGCTTCTGACGACAATGACGATGGTCCAGATGATGAAGATGTGGCTGTGCCGGATGGTGAAGATGATAAGTCTTCTGGCGAAGAAGGAGAGGTTTGTGATTCTTTCGATATAGGTCTTCTAGTGGTTGACAAAGAAGCAGGCTTCGGAAGATGATGAACCTATCGAACGTGTACTAGATGACGACGAGGAGGAGCAAATTGTCGTTACCCGACAAGAAGATGAACGTGACCCCGAAGCTGAGGCTGATTTTGATCGCGAGCTTGCGAAAATGATGTCCGAGAGTCTAGACTCTCGGAAATTTGAGCGCAAACCGGTTTTCGACGTTCCCCTGCCTATGCGTCGCGGACGTGACGCAGCTGCCACTGCAGAAGACAGCGGAGGAGAAGCACCGGCTCCTTCTCACGCTCCTCCGGTGCAAACCATGAAGTTCTCCCTGCTCAGCAAGCGTGGAAACAAGCAGCAGACTCGTGCTATTGATCTACCATCCGATTCTAACTTCGCCCTGGCGATGCGTAGCAAGCAACAGGCCGAAAGAGAGGAACAGCAGCGGATTAAGAACCTCGTCTTGAACTACGATCTTCGAGACGACAACGACACAGACGGTGATTCTCCGTTTCATTTCTCACTTCAACCTAATTTTAATCGGAAGCGTACTGAGACTGGACAAGGGCTCGACAAAACACATAATCCGTACGCACAACCGCGTCTTGACAAGGCAGGTAATAATCGCAGCAATCAACGGGCTAGGAAACTGCAGCTCAGTGACGTCAACTGGTACGACAAAACTTCTCCTTCACAATCTCGCTCTCAGTCTCAGTCAACTTCCACAATCACGTCGCCCGAAACAGATCCAACGGTATCTGATAGGCGGAATTCCTTCTTTTCTACCCGATCTCGCGGGCCTCAGCGCAAGCTACATGATCGCTCGAAGGAAAACGCTCCTCGTGGGAGAGGATTCCAGCGCTCTTACACACCTGTTGGCTAACCACGATGCCGTTACTTTTCTAGGACTTGATCTGATCCTCAACGATGCTATAGCTAGCATCTGTATTACCGGTTGGCTACTGTACTATACCGTATGCACTACCCGCTGCTCTGCCGTAGGTTCCTCGATCATAGCCCGAAGGGGCGAAGGAACAAGTTCAATACAGAACGTCTTGCCTTGTCCCCGACTAGCAGATGTCCTTGACAACTTGGACTGAACCTCTCGGCTCATCTTCGACCGGATTCAAGCCATGTCTTGGCTTCAAGCCTCCGAGGGGGTGAGTATGTCCTCAATTCACTGCAGCTGTTTGATGGAAGGGAAGACGTCCAGTGAAGGAGAGAGGAGCGACGTCCAGGACATGCAGCACTCGCTTGTAGCGAATTCCACCTTACACAGATCGATGTTTCAGGCTCACTCGTGCATGGGCGAGTATGGAGGAATTGGAGGGCCGATGGCTGGTTTTTTTTTCATCTTTCTAACCGTGTAGTCACCCACTCATTCATTTACTCCCATTCCGACCACATTCATTCTGTTATATCAATGCACTGCGTTTGATGTCGTCAGAAACTCCGAGAGAGAGTCATGAATGCAAAACCGTGATGTCTTGAACCAGAAGCTGCCAAGCCCATTGGAATTGATACTCTCCGTCCCACTACGTTTTCGTGCACTCTGAATTAAGGCGTGGATGTAGCTCCGAATAGGGAACCTATTGGGGAAACTGTCTAGCTTGATTCGCACTAGTTGGCTCGATAGTCGGAAGAACTTCTCAGCGTCATTCGTGAAGTAGCAAGTACATGTACGTCCATGAACCATCAATATCCGTGCTCTGACGGTATAACGTAGTTTTCCGGTGCACTGCAGCGAGATTGAAGAGTTATATGCCTACGGTTGGCCTGCTTTGTACATAACTCCTCTGTTCTGTTCTTCCATTCTACTCCGTTCTGCTGTAATACATCCGACACCACTTCCTCTCTTCCTCCATCCTCCCAACAATGCTCTCTCGTTCGCCCTCTAAGCTCATCGCAAAATTGCAACCGTCACCAACACCGCCATATCGACTCTTCTCCACAACAGTAATCCGGACCGCAGATTTCACGCATGCGATCATCGGTGGCGGCGTCGTAGGATTAGCTGTAGCCAGGAAACTGCAGCAAAGGGAAGGTGTCAGTGCCGTGTTGATTGAGAGGCATGGCGCTGTGGGGACGGAAACGAGTTCCAGGAATTCGGAGGTGTAGTTACATTTCCCTTTCCTGAGTCCTAGCTTATTTCCACCTTGGTAATTGACATTCCTATATTGATTAGGAATTGGGGAACGGAATTAAAGTTAAAGCTGAGACTGAAACTGAGACTGAAACTGAGACTGATATTAAGATTGAGCGCCATGAACTAATTGCGTCTTTGCTATAGGTAATTCATGCGGGGCTATACTACGGTGAAGACAGCCTGAAAACGAAGCTCTGTCTGCGCGGGAAAGAATTAATGTATGAAACTTGCCGTAAACACACCATCCCCCACCGCAACTGCGGAAAGTGGATAGTGGCGCAGGATTCAACGCAAATGGCCGCGCTGGAAAACGTGCATAATTTTGCCTCTAAAATCGGGGTCCCAACACACTTCCTCTCCAAAGACGAAGCCCGGAAACGCGAGCCAGACGTTAGAGCTGAGGCAGGTGTCCTTGAGAGCCCTACGACGGGGATTGTGGATAGCCATTCGTTAATGCAGTTTCTACAAGGGGATTTTGAGGATAAGGGTGGGATTTGCGCGTTCCATTCGCCAGTGACGGGTATCCAGGCCATTGATTCTGGGAGCTCAGGGTGGGAAATCACAACCACGACTCCGGATTCCAACGACTCCGTCACCATCACCAGCGAAACTCTCATCAATTCCGCCGGACTCTCCGCAATCCCTATTTCCAACATGATCCTACCCCCAGAACGGCACAGAACCCCGTATTACGCTAAAGGGTCATATTTCTCCTATTCCCTCCCCCATCCAAAACCCTCGACTCTAATCTACCCAGCCCCAATCCCAGGCCACGCAGGTCTAGGCACGCATCTCACGCTCGACCTCTCCGGCCGCGTGCGTTTTGGGCCAGATGTAGAATGGACAAACTCCCCCTCCGACTACCGCGTGTCGGAGAAGAATCTCGCAGCCGCGCTTGCGGACATTGCAACGTATCTCCCGGATATTAATACTACGGCGGTGGGGCTGGATTATGTGGGTATCAGGCCGAAGTTAGGAAGAATGGGGGGTGTGGTGTCGGGGAAGGGGTTTCAAGATTTTTGGATCAAGAGGGAGGAGGGAGTGCAGGGGTTTGTGAATTTATTGGGGATTGAGAGTCCGGGGTTAACGAGTAGTTTAGCGATTGCGGAGGAGGTGGAGGAGTTGTTGTACCGGTGATGTGATGGGAGGGGGTCTTGTATGAAGCTCTGGATATGGAGAAATAACACACAGAATTGAACATGTGGCATTGAAATGGAGGAGACGGAATTGCTTCATTGGCTCATTGGCTCATTGGCTCATTGGCTCATACCGGTTCTAATATTGCGCCTTTTTTTTTTTTTTGAACATGAAAGAAAGAGTTTCTTAGTATCATACATGTGTTCTTCTGATTCTGCTCAAACCTCTCTCGTGCCCATCCCCTCTGGCAGCGTTGCAACCTTCTCCTGGAACAACTGCTCTGCGCCTTGCCACACAGGCGTGCTGGACCTGTCTTTCAAGGCCATCAGGCTTGGTAGCAAAGCAGAGCTGAAAGCCTCGGAAGATTCTCGCGGGAGAGCTGAAGGCAGATGGTCGATTGAGATAACAGAGAGTCTTGGACCGTCACCTTCAACGGGAACCTCAACAGTGGGCTTGTCGAAGGTAGTGTTTATCGTGTAGATGGGAATGGGATTGTGGGGATTGGTCGTATCGCAGCTGACGTCGCATACCACGCTCAGCCTCCTGTCGGGCGACTTGAGGCTCTCCAAGTTGACGAATGGGGGAATGGGCTTGGAGAGGTAGATGCAGTTGACGAAGATGTCGGATTGGACGATCTCCGGGTATGGGCCATCTCGCTGCGAGGTTTCAGGGAGATCCCACTTCTTGATTTCGGAACAGCCGATTTTCTCGAGGAGGTCCACAGCCCCGCTACCGCATCGCCCCAGAGCGCCAAGGACAAGGCTGGTGGGCCTACGCCCAGCGACTTTCTCACCGGCAACGACATCCTCCTTGAGTTGTGCGATCAGCTCGCTCTCGTTGTTGTAGTAGCCCTTGCCGCCAGTGAATGTCTCCAGACCTGGAAGGGGCTCTCCGGTGGGATGCGTGAGCTGCCATGCCCAAGTCTGGGGAAGTGTCAGTGGGGGTGGGGATAAGTTCGTAGACGACCTACCTTGATAGCGAGGGCAGCTCCTGCAAACCCAGCGTGGTATCCAAAAGCCGCCACTCTCCGACCCGCCGAATCCTGGAGAAATTCCAGATCATAGAGGGTGCCACCGCCGCGGGGGAATCTTGCCAGGACCTGTTCCCAACCAGCCTGCAGCTTGTAGCAGTGGGCAAAGTGGACGAAGGTGTGCCTGAGGGGAGTGTCGGCTTCAGGGAGCTCCTTCAAGCCAATGATTATGCGATCGGTGGGGGCAGTCTCCCATGCGCCTTCGTCGACGAGGGTGCAGCCGACTTGCTCGAACTCCTCGTCCTGGAAGATACGAGTATAGTGGGGGTCGGTGGAGCTGCGCTCAACCAGCACGGGGTACCCCGCATGGAGGAGGTGTTGAGCGGTAGTAGGAGTAAGGCAGGAGCGGTGTTCGAGGGGCTTGGCCTCGGCGCGGGCATGGAGGGCGGGGAAGGCCATTGGGGAGGAATGCTGGGGCTTAGGGCTATCAATTGGAGAATGGGGCAATGCGGTGTGCAGGCACTTGTCTTTGGTGAGACTGGACGAGCAAGAGAAAGGGCGCAGAGCAGTGTGTGGGCATGGAGGTGCGCAGCAATTTAACTGTCGCTCTGACTCTGAGCATTGATTTTTCTGCCAGGCAAGGTGCAGGCGGTGAGCGGCTGGCCCTGTCCTCCACGCCAGATTCTGAGCCTGGGAGAGAGGGAGGAGGAGGGCGGACTGCTCAGGCCGTTCATCCCGGCACGTGCAGCGAGTGAATGACTTCCTCGGACCCATATCCGTCACCTGTCCTCACCGCAACAGGCATGCCACCCCTCCGTTCTGTCTGATTCTCCTTCTGTTCTCTCCTCCCCAGCATGTGTCCAGCAGACCGCAAACTGAGCTCCCGTCTCGAGTCACAGAAAAGCAAAACCTTCCGGCCAAAATACGGCTAACAAGCGAGGCGTTGAGCCACAGCCCCCAAACGACGACATCAGAGCCGCAAAGAGATACAGGACGGAATCGACGTCATTGCCGGACGCCGTTGATGCATCCTCGTCGCAAGTCGTCCACGGCGAGCGCCCGCCAAAATTCCCATGTCCCCCTTAACCCTAGCCACTTGAGGGAGGTCCATGTCCCCTCAGACCCCTCCACCTCCCCCGACGACACCAAGCTCACCATGTCGTTCCCCGCCCAGGACCCCGCCGCCTCGAGCAGCTCCCCCCAGAACACCGTCGAGTTTTCGACCGCTGGCATCCCCCCCGTGCCCGACGGTGCCTCGGTGCACTCCAATGGCGAGAGTGTTCCCCCCGACCAAGGCGGCGCCGTCATCGAAGTTGACTTGGAGCATGTCCCGCGCTCACGGTTGCGGAGTAACAGGGACTGGGACCAAAGCTCTGGCTGTGGGAGCGAGAACTGCAATCATGGCTCGCTGTCCCCCAGGCCCTGGCATCAAAGGGATTATGGAAGCATCAGCTCTGACATGTCGAGAGATGGCTTCGGTGGACGATATGCGGGCGGCCTGGCCCAAGGCCCCGGGGAGAGCGCGGATCCCACACATGCCCTGCTGGGTGGCACGTTCGCAGACGGTGTTCTGGGGTCCGCCAATGGGCACAAGATGAGCACTACGCGATGGCTTGCTGAGAGGAATGGCATCAAGAACCAGAAATCTATGTATGTGGTGTACATCCATCCCCCTTGGCTACTCTCTCTCCATCCCTAACAAATCAAAGGTATCTCGCTTACTATATTCCTATATTCAACTGGGCACGGCAGTACAAATGGCGATATCTTCGGGGCGACTTCGTTGCCGCGCTCACGGTAGCCTCTTTCTACATCCCCATGACACTCTCCTACGCCTCGAACCTTGGCCACCTTCCTCCTGTCAACGGGCTCTACAGCTTCGCCATCAACCCGTTGATCTACGCCGTGCTCGGTACCTGCCCCCAGATGGTTGTCGGCCCCGAAGCCGCTGGCTCTCTTCTTACAGGCGAAGTGGTGCGAGAGAACATTCGGAAAGGAACAACCGACGATGAGGACGGCGTCCGCAATGCTGAGATTGCAGGCATTGTGACGTGCATGGCAGGTGCCTTTATCTTCACCGCTGGCCTCTTCAGACTTGGCTTCCTCGACAACGTCCTCAGTCGACCGTTTCTGCGTGGCTTCATCAGCGCTATCGGTGTTGTCATCTTCGTGGATCAACTGATCCCTGAAATGGGATTGGCTAGGCTGGCCGCCGTGGAAGTGTCCCACGGAAGCTGCTTGGACAAAATCATTTTCCTCTTCCGCAATGCAGGTAAAGCCCATGGCCTTACCTCGGCCGTCTCGTTTGGTGCCTTTGCGATTATCATGTTCTTCAGGTAAAGTCTTCGATTTGTACAGCACTCCATTTCAAATGCTAATTTCATACCAGAGAACTAAAAAAGAGGCTACAGTCACGATATCCTAACGTCGCATACGTGCCCGATAGGTTCCTTGTCGTCGTCTTCTCCGCCATTTTAGCCTGGAGATGTGGCTGGGAAGATAAGGGACTCGCCGTACTTGGTGATGTCAAGTCCGGAGGCAAAACTTTTGCAGTTCACTTCCCGTTCGAAACATCGCATCTCAAATATGTGTCAGATGCTGTAAACACAGCACTCATCATTGCCCTGCTTGGATTCTTCGAATCCTCAGTCGCTGCAAAAAGCCTTGGCAACGGTGAAGGCAAGAAAGACGGTATCCAAAATATGTCACTAAGCGCCAACCGGGAGCTCATTGCCCTCGGCACTGCGAACGTTGTCGGTGGTCTCTTCATGTCTCTCCCCGCCTTTGGCGGCTATGGTCGGAGTAAAGTCAACGCCTCAACAGGCGGCACAACACCTATGAGCTCCATCTTCCTCTCCCTCATAACCATAATCTGTATCTGCTTCCTCCTGCCCTACTTCTACTTCCTCCCCAAAGGCGTCCTCTGCGCCATGGTCTCTGTCGTTGCCTACTCCCTCGTCGAAGAAGCTCCTCACGACATGAAATTCTTCTGGCGGATCCGAGGATGGTCTGAAATGATCCTCATGTTCGGCATATTTCTCGCAACCATCTTCTGGGACTTAAAGCGCGGCATTGCCGTCGGAATTGGGCTCTCCATCCTCCGTCTCATCCGCCATTCCACTAGACCCAGGATCCAGATTCTGGGAAGAGTACCAGGCACGACGGATAAATTTGCGAACGCGGAACTGGATCCCGGGAATCTGGAGTTCATTGAGGGTTGCCTGATCATCAAAATCCCGGAACCGTTGACGTTTGCAAATACGGGGGATTTGAAGAACAGACTGAAGCGTCTGGAAGACCATGGCACCGGCGCAGTGCATCCTGCGTTACCACGTGTCAGACGTGAAGAACACAACAAAAACATCATTTTCGACGTCCATGGCGTTACGAGTCTAGATGGAGCGGGTGCGCAGGTGTTGTATGAGATTATTGAGGGTTATCGGGACAGAGGCGTTATGGTGTTCTTTTGTAGAGTGCCGAGTGAGAGGAGTCAGGTCTGGAGACTGTTTGTGGCCAGTGGGATTGTAGATATGTGTGGTGGGAGACGTTGTTTTGTGAATAGTGTGGAGGAGGCATTACGGTTAACGGAGATGGAGGGGGGAAGGGGAGAGGGTTATCGGAGTGAGGATGACTGAGGGGGTATGGGGAAAAAATTTATTATACGGATCATATCGCTTTGGGAATGGAAAAGTAGGCATTTGGGAAGTGGATAGATTTCTGGTCATTCGCAATGGATGCATAGGTTCTAACGATATTCTTAGATACATGGCGTTGTCATAGTCTACCGCGGTGATATTATTTTGCTTCCCACTTCCCCATACAGTAGAAGAATATCATAAATGAGCACTCTACTATCCCCTTGCTTTCCCTCGCAGGTGTGAGAAGACGGAGAAAGTGTGATGCCGTCAAACTCTCCTCCTCGAAGCAGCTCGAATGTATGGATAGCCCACAGAACTCAAGAAGGAAGATAACAGAGACATACTCGTAGTCCTGTAAGACACCCGATTTTTTAGTTTGAAGGGGTGGGATTAGCATCTTGATCGAGCGGTGTGTTAACACAGACAGTGAGAGTGTTTAGATTATATATAAAAGTAAGAATATTGGTCCAGGCAGGAGCTTTTGAATACTTAATATTCTCTTAGTTCTTTAATCCCTGTGTATTCTGCTCTCTAGGCAATGTAGGAATGTGAATGTGATGTAAAAATGAATGTAAATGTAAAATATAAAGTGAGTGTGAGAAAAGAAGAGAGTGATAGTGAAGGCGATGAATATAGTCCCCAGAGTAAATAGGGAGAGTAATCTAGCACGCATTGGCTACACTGTTAAGATGCAGAACGTTACCTTGGTAAGCAGGCTCCATCATATTGCCAAACAATGTATAGTCATATTATAACAACTATGAAACGCCTACCTATACTGAGTCCTAAGAAATTGGCAGATTTCTAAAAAAAAAAAAAAAAAAACCATGGAACCTAACGCTGTGGGCATCATTTCAAAGCCTACTATATTTTTTTCTCCGTCTCTCGGTCCGTTTCCTACTCGAACCCTACCACCATCCCTCGCACTTCAGACTAGAAACGCACCGCCACACACCCTCAAGTCCTTCTCTTCTTGCAGTATGCGATGCATGTCTGCCCAATACCAACCACTTCATATTATAAACCCTTCCGCTGGATATACACAGCCGTGCCTTCTAACACAAGGCTAGACGTCCTAGTGGCTAGGCAGGTCGAGTTACCTAGACTTCAGAAAAGCTCAGTGGTTGGTGGAGTGACATCTGGGAAAGGCAATTTTAGGTTTGGATACCACCTTCCACAGCTCGGGCATGTCAACCTCTAAATGTGTAGATATATGCGTCTGGGGCGCAGTGGAAAGGGAGGATGGGCTAGTCGTCAGCTCATGCACGCACACCATAGCATATGCATTGCCCCTTCCGGCTTCTCGCTTCCCCACTACCACTTACTCTACGAGCTAGTCAGAACCCACTACTTGATAGTGAGAGAAACTTTAAAAGCCTGGGTTTGGTTCACAAGGAGTGTGGTGGTGTTCCACGGCGTCAAAACTCAATGACTAGCCCGATGGTTGCAATATTACATGAGGAAGGGGAAGGTGTTACACTGCAAGACCGTGCCTGAGTAGCACAATCCTATTCTTAGCAAGCAGATATTATATACGACTTGCCGTATGGATGCTCGAGTCCTCGACCATCAATGTTGAGTTCACCTGAAGCCGGGGGTGCCCCAGGAGAGAAAACGAACTTAGTTATTGGAAATAAGCTACCAACACACCACTTACCCACCCAGTCTCCGTCAAAACGACCGTAATGCACTCACGCTTCGATATTTACCAAGCCTAATAATCAATATATCGCCGAGCTCGATATCACGGGTTTCAAGGCCTCAATGAAACAGTTGCAATCCAAGATGCTCTCCCCTCCATTCACCTCTACAGCAACATCACACCACCCTCAGGCTAGTAAAGAAACCGGAAACGTAGGAGAGGGGCTAGAATATAAGCTGAAAATTGAGGGTGTTTAGTAAACACCCTTCTTGTATTATTATTACGTTGCGTACTACCTGTATATTTCCAATCCATGCACACTCCAATGTCCCTCCTCGACAAGCTAGTAAAGGTACCCGCATCCAGATTCCGGCCCTGATCCTGATCCCAATGTCAAGGAAAAGAAAGCCCCCAAATCTACCACCCTGTTTGCATGAATACCTAGTTTCTGTCTGCACGCTTGAACGTCAATGTTAAAATCAATACCCCCCACCCATCACCCTGAAGGTCTACCGGTACCAGATGCAAGTCGTAAAGCTGCCAAATGTATATGCGTGTAAGGACCGTGAAGAAATATAAATTTTTGGAGCCGCCCATTCATGGTTACGTCAGAAAGGGAAGGTGAGAATGGCCTAATAAATGCAATGTGTGCTGAAAGCCGGTAACTGTTGGCCATGTCTGCAGGATTAAAAATAGGGTACAGGTACTAAAATTGTTGCATGTGTTGGGAAAAAGCGAGATGTGATGACCGAGGATGCTGGGATGGACGAGTAAATGAGATGCTGATACGGTTCGTAGATGATGGGAGCTGAATGTTGAGATCTCGTTTCGGGGTAGGGAACAAGATTAGGCGAGGTAGAGGTATTCGTGTCGAGATCGAGATTAAGCACTCCAGATCCGGAACATTCGTTCCATATGCATTAAATTCCTTCAGCCGCACCGCGCGTGTTAATGACGGCCCTCGTTTTCCTGCCGTGTCTGCAACTACTCTGGATGTCGGTCTGAACTGCAAGGGTAGAACGGAAATTGAGGTAGTGGCGCGCGGCTTCGCCCTCGCAAAAAGGGTTAAACGTTGTATAGAATGATCTTATTTGCTGTGGATTGCAGCCGAGATGTTAGACCTCATGATCGACACCACTTGTGAGATTTTTGATCGGAGTCTCGCCCGAAGACATCGAAGAGAGTAGCACTATGAGTGGTGCGGCACATATTTCTGGAGCTGAGGATCTGGCTTGAGTTGGTGTGAAGAGACTCAACAGTTAGTGTTGAGTTTGTGCTTTGGCCAGTCGTGACCTGTCTGAGACCAGTGCTTCTCACAATTAGCCTCGAAGCGTTTGGGGCTAGAGCTAGGGACGACCTACTGTGAAGTTCGGATTTGTATAGGCGTTGAGGTGGTCCTTTATATATGTGGTGGTCTCATACCCGGGGGGGTCACAAGTAACAGACTCCCTTCCAGCCTTCTGATACCACCTCACATAGTCCACACGCATTACTGTCGGGAACTTGAGTTTTTCCCAATCGATGAACGTCCAAGAGTTGCTGATGCCTAGGTTGAGGACCAAGGACATTGGTTCCTGAGATATCTGACGAGAGCCGATGTTGCCATTAGGTCCGATGGCTCGTCCATCAATGTAAAAAGTCATCTGGTTTCCAACTTTCCATCCAATGTAGGCATCTTCACCTTGGCCTGGCACATATTCGAATGAGTATTTCTGGTATTGTTTTCCATCATACCAATTCTTGTTGAGGTTCGTGGTTGCAGAGATGGCTTGCTGAAATGGCCCTCCCGTGTATCCATTGGTATAGCTGATACTGTAATCGGGGAATGCAGTGAATTCGTAGTCAGGATAGTACCACAAATCAAAAGGTGCTACCTGGTAACTCTGAGTTGCAATCGGCAAGCCTCCGTAGCTAGCACCAGCTTCGAAGATATCAATTTCCGGCGCTCCTCTTCCTGTCCCCGGCGTAGGATGGTCTTCACCCGGACAAGTGCAGGAAGGTAGCCGTTGACCGGGAAGCCGGCTCAGGCCGTCGTAGGACGATTGATTGGGTGTAATACCGGCATCGCAGGTGTTGTAGGTGTACGGCCACAGTCCTTCCGTTGTTGAGAGATACCCTGGTCGACCAAGATTGCCCATTGTCCAAGCTCCTGGCCACAGTCCCATAGCTGCGGCTGGCCCAGGGAGAGAGACAGATACCTCGAAAATTCCGCCCTTAAAGCATAGATGATTCCAGCTATTCAACATCCCTGAGCGGAAGTTCAACCCATGATTGAGGAACTTGTCCAGCCGAAGCTCGAGCGTACCATCCCACGTGGTAACCGCGTCCGGGTCATACCAGTCCAGGTCTTGTGTAGCGCCGTACCAAATGTCAGGGGCAAACCAGAACGGGTCATCGCCTTCATAAAAAGTGCGATTGTTGTTGTTAAACTCGTCACTAAAAACGAGGACATACTCGTCGCCATGAAGACCTGTTATCGTCTTTGCACTCTGGGGAGTGTCAGGGTCGATCAGACCGGTCCTGATATTCTTCAGAAGAGGGTACGTTTCATTGTTCACGGTGGCCCATGTCTCTGCGTGCGGATAAAGCCTAGTCATCTGCGAAAGCGGCGTAGAATATCCGGAGCTGAAATTTATATATCCGGCGTAACTTATCACAGGAAGGACAATGAAGACAAATAGGAGGCCCAAGATCATCATGAACAGGCCAACAGTCGACACAATGTTGGCCCTCGAGAAATGGTCTCTCCAATGCGGCTTGTACATGATGTCATCATCATCCCTGGGCATATGCATTTCATCATCGTCCTCTTCCTTGTCCGTGATTAGAGGCCAGCTCCAGCTTCCTTTCTCATCGTATGGCGCCCCTAAACGGTCATCAACCAAATATCCATGCTTCTCGGGGTCGGGGTCTGCGTTCAGTTTAGTTGTTGACGCATTTGGTGTGCTGAAAGGATTCGCAGGGTTAGGCAAGGTGTTCGCGCGCGAGTTGGAGGGGTAGCGTGGAAGCGGATTTGTGGATATGTCTACAAAAGAGCTTCTTGCACTATCTGTGAAGGGGTTGAAATAGCGCGTGTAGTCGGAGCCAAGTTCCTGGACAGTCAGGGGAGTGCTCACACGACGAGACTCAACCTCAGGCATCTCAGGGGTGCCTCTTTGCTTCGGTCGTCGCAAGGGGGGTCGAGGAGGTGGCCGTCGACTGGGTGAATCGCCGTTGCAGGTTTGCAGGCCCGAGGAGGGTTTAGAGTCATCGCCCGGTCTGCTTTGCCCATCACTATCAGCTCTGCCACTATTTCTAGGGTCTGGAGATGTGCCAGGGTTCAATGGAGAGGATACAGGGGGGACGTAGGAGGATGGGCGGCGAGCTTGAGGCGGTGGAAGCAGTGTTGAGGAACCTGCGGGGTCGGAAGTCTCAGCTTGGGGACTCTTCGAGGTCTT
Organism: Lindgomyces ingoldianus; assembly: GCF_010093535.1. Taxonomy (NCBI): domain Eukaryota; kingdom Fungi; phylum Ascomycota; class Dothideomycetes; order Pleosporales; family Lindgomycetaceae; genus Lindgomyces; species Lindgomyces ingoldianus. The sequence continues at coordinate 21,357 of NW_022985164.1, read as the reverse complement.
CTTCTGCAGCAAGTTCGGCGAGCTTGCCGACTTATCCAAGGACCGAGGCTCGGGGTCGCGGAGAGAAGCAGAAACCCGCTCTGCGTTGAGGCTCGATGCGGACCGTCCGAATTGTTGGGCATCCCCCAGTTCTTCTGATCCCAAACCCCGAATCAGAGAGTGTGACGCAGCTTTCCGCAGCGGTGCCATCCCAGTGCACTGTGTGTCCTCTACTCGCTTTGTCCGGGTCTCCTCACCACGGTGGACAGGCAACGGACGGTCCGACTTTTCCAGCAACGCAATATACGGGCAGCACAACGAGTTTGTTTATAACATGTTCTAAAGGAAGGAGTAGCTGGGGGCAGTTTGCAAGAATCAGAGGTTGGAGAGCCGCCGTTGAGCAGTCGAGTATTGCGCAGGACGATGTTGAGCTGGAGGGAGCTTTGAAGCGCTAGCTGACCTAGGCACAAAGCTAACAACCCGATGGGTAAAAAGGCGTTCAGGCTGTTGCTTGTCTCTTCGAACGAGCGAGTGGACGTGTCAGCGAAGGGACAGACTCTTGGAGCCCTTGGAGATAGCGAGCGTGACAAGACAGCGACGTCTGATTTTGTTGGGTGACCCGCCGATGGAGATGGAGCTGTGCGATAGCGTTGACAATCAGCTAGCCACAGGGAACAGGAACACGGACCCACCCATGAACGAAAACAGGAGCGAATGCCACCAATTGGCCAATCACGGGGCTGTCAATATATCTGTGCTATCGATCTTGTATCGATCCTGTATCGATCCTGTATCTATCCAGCTTTTTTGGACTGAAACTAATCATACGGTGCTGACGAATCACTCCGCCTTCGTGACCTCATTAGCAGCTCCCGCATCGGCTTTGTCGTGCGGAGAGCGTGTTGCGAGAACGTCATGACGCCTGCGAATGAGGTCTCGTAGTACACGATATTCGGCAGATGCAAGCCTCCGGGTGTCCCACCGTGGAAAAAGGCTGCCAGGTGTGCCGAAACAACATCTTCAAACACTCTGCCTTAGTGCATCCCCATCATCGTTCCTTCTCTCGCCCGTGCGATCGTGAAAATGAGTATCTCCAAGCGCCGCAAAGGAAAATCACCAACGACTGAAGCAGTACTCTGCACACTGGATGCGATGGGCCTGGGTTGCAGCTGTCATGGTGAGGTGGAACGCCTACTCCAAGGAATGCAATGGTGTCATCGTGAAAGGATACCTTGGTGCACGCTTCTGGCACCCCTCCTCGGTCTCCCCCGCGCTCGTCGGCCCTGAATCCTTCTTTCATCAGAAACAACGTGGCTATGTATGTACATTCATGCCCATGGAATCTAGAGCGGAAATGATTTTGTTTCACCAACAACGTGACATCTCAGAGAACCACGACGTCGGCAAGCTCCCAGCAGTTTGGTTGATGGTTCGGCGCAAGGCTAACTTCTACAATAGTCTCGTCAAGTTTTCCGCGTCGTGTGAGAGGTTCCATTTCGTAAAAGGAGAGATGCAGAGATGCAGAGATTTTGTGGCTTGCAGAAGCCCGCGCAGAGGGAGTTTCTTCCATTCCTTCTCTCAAATGAACGGAGATCCTTCTAGTGCACGGTCTTCGGAAAATCGCCTCAACTTCCAGTTTTTCAATCCGCTACGAATGGGGTATCTAGAATTACGAGCGCCGCAAATGCTGATGTACCCAAGAAGAAGAGCCTCAAATGAGGCGTCAACCAGTGCGCAATACGCACTCTTCGGCGTACAAATCATCTCCGCTGTGCTGGCTTTGCACCCGTGGCGAGGACAGCTCTTTCAATTGTGAACAGGATTGGTGCGTTGGTCTGCACATGGACCTCTTCGGCCACAGTGTGGTTGCTGGTACTGACCTGGTGGCCCATCTGGGTCTCCCAATCCTTCACATCCCATTCCAACCCAGTCGTGGTGATAACCGCAGGGCCGTAGATTGGAAGAAGGCCAACATTTCTGGTGAACAGCCTATTGGATAGCGTGTTTTGGATAATGTTATGTGTGGCCTTCAGAATAAAGGACACGTTTGACTCAGAGAAGAGCCACAGTTGGAGATCTGGGTGCCTCGACTCTTCTCTGATTAATTCATGGAGCAGCCCTAGACCTTGATCAACTCTTCCTGCCAGAGTCCCAAGCACTATTACCTCCCTCTGTGGCGAAGGCGAGTCTCGTGAGAAGATTTTCTGCATAGCCTTGCCGAAGTCTGTACTATATTGGTCGAGGTCCTGGGATACATCAACGCCACGTGATGTATAATAAGCTCGTACGTCATCTCGCAGTGAATCAAGGTCTCCATGAATAGCATCTGGCAACTTCCAAAGATCAGTGATTGACAATGAGGCGGTGCGGTTTCCTCTTACGAAGTCCCCTCTTCGAAGTTCCAGCGCCCCCTCGAACATGTCGTACAATCTGTTCGCACCACCATCGGCACATATCTGATAAATCGTATGTCTCCAGAGCCGTGCAAATACATCAAAGCTCGCGATTGGCTGGTTTAGTATGAGAAGATCTGGAGTGACGGTATCACTTGGGAGATCACCTTCCGCAAGAAAGAGACCTGGGTCGAATTCCCTCGTTTCAGCCACTGTCATTATTTCCGATGGGCTGGGTGGGGTCTTTTTTTAAATTTTTTTTTAAGAATAGTAACGTAAAGCAATTGTGGAGGAAGTTTCCCACAAGAAATGAAGTGGATGAAAGAACATGTCGCGATAAGAAAATTGGAGAATGTCACTATAGACGCTAGCGAGTATTGTGTGACATAGCCCCTTTTGTCAGCTCCAGTCAACCACGCTCTACGCCGGCTTCAATTCTTTTTCATCACACTATAGTCCAACCGTGCTACCTCAACATCAGCAATACCACCAAATCTTCATCAAAAGTCGGGGCCGTTCTGCTGAAGAGGGAAATGCTCCTCCCACGTCGGGCATTCGTTTTCATTTCCGACCCAAAGTCTTCACTCGTATTGCCGAACGCGGCCGAGGATTCTATCCTTGGACTCAACGACACATTGAGGCAGTGCTGCTGACCGCGAAAACTTCCCCTCTTGTTCCCCGCAGGTCTCCTTGTCAAAACATACGAGAATTTAAGGTGCTTTGCAAGCACAGGCACTAATGGGTACCTGCAGCAAACTCAGAGATTCCACGAGACATCGCCCCAAGGCCCTATCCTCATTGAGTCCGGATACCATCAATCAGCATCACAAATGTCGTGCTACGCTTCGAAACATTAGTCTGGGGCCATACGGAGTCTGAGCGCACTCCAACACTGTGCGACTAGTTGTTCTGCAGCTTTGTCTACCGATTGCCCTCTTTCGCGCAATGCAACCCTAAACGTCGATATCAACAGCATTTGAACTTAATTAGCAAGATGAGGAACTCGCTGTGTTGTTTCTGGTACGTTGTAATAAGCATTGCAAATCGGTGGGGTCTAAGAAAGGGAATACGGCCATGCTGCGAGCTGTCTCAGTCTTGCAAATCCCACAGGCCGCCCGTGGTTGGGCCTTGGGAGACTGATCGAGGGCCATCTGTCATCTGATCCCTCTAGCATCGCTCCCGAGGCGGGAGTTGCCGAGAGAGCGAAGTCTTCGCTATCCACAATCTGTCAACAGTAAGCCTGGAGTGAACCAAGGGTTCGCTCGCCGCACGCCTTAGATCACCACGTGTGCACTTCAGCATTGCAAGATGAAGGAGCGTAATATTCAAAGTCAGGAGAAGGAACTCTTGGATCCTGTCCACTCCCACTGCAGCAGTGAGGAAGGACGGTAGCGTGGTCAATCCTGCAGCTGCAAGGCCTTCTACAATGGAGCATTCTTCACGCGACCTGGCCCAATTCAGAAGGATGGAGGTCTGCAACTCTCACGAAAGCCGAAGCCGCCGTAAACATGTCCAGCCGATTGTCACTGACCGCATCCTTCCGATTATTCGAGAGCCTCGTCAACACTGTGGCTGCCGCTCTGGTGTAGCCACTGTTCTCTCATCTCCGGATTGCTGCTCTGGACATCGCTAAAAAAGAGACGGCAGTGAGGAACGAATAGGGCGAGATACAGCAGTCCCTTCCTTCGATGGGGTTTCCCATAAGGCTGATTACGCAGGCTTTGTTGAGGAGCATATGGCGTCGAAAGCTGAATTTGTGGCTTGCTTACCCCTCTCAATACGATTCTTCTCAGTCGAGAAAGCGACGGCCGCAAATGCTGTTGATCCTGAGAGAAAGCCAGCAGGAGCAGCTTGGCAGTGTGACCGCGTCCTGTAAGCTCTCCTGAAGATTCCACTTGTTGTTTGTGGAGATGCTAACATATTGATGGGATGCGGTGTGTATTATGAGAGCGGGATTACAGGCAAAGGCAAAGTGACTAGCCGGGCAAGGTCATGGAAGGGCAGCGGTGGTTTTCTAGAAGCCGTCGGTGATTTCTCTCTTGTTCCACATCGGGAGACAGTAGTGAGGAGAGGGTAGTCTACCCAAAACGACCAGGCAGGACCCTAATAGTTCCCCATCCGGAAGGCCACCGAGAGCATGGGGTCCCTGTGCCGCCAGAGAGTGCATGTGGTTGGCCGGCGGTTTTGTCCAGCCACGCTCATCTCACCAGAATATTACCCGACATACCAGAAACGGCGATTTGGCAGCCCCAGTACCAATTTGTGCCTTGCAGGACGACCGCAAAAAGAGCGGGATGACACCGCTCTGCAGGTCTCTGCACGTCGCTGCATTGTGCTCCTCACGCGCACTGCCTAGCTTCGGCCACAGTGTGCAGAAATAGCAGGCGTGCAGGTTCCGTGACGCTGTCGAGCGAAATGTCCACAATGCACAGCGATGGCGAGGCTGGCGGACGGGTATCGAACCGTTGTTTAACTCGTTCCCGAGATCGTCGCGGCCGTCGTCTGGCGGCGGATGTCCAGGCTGTCAAGGGACGCATCGTGGAGGCTGCCCTGGCCCCGCGAACCCGCGCCTCAGCCGAAAATGGATCCCACACCTCGCCAATCCTCTCCCACCTCCTGCACTCATCGCTCTCTTCGATATTGCGCTTGCAGCTGCAGTCGAACTGTTCCTCTCTCCAATTCTGGCCCAATCGCTCTGTTGCCCTGCGCCATTAGAGCGCTGCGCAGACACCTCTTCCTCCTCGCCAGTTTGCACCCCACAACGGGTCTACCTCAAGCATCCACTGGCCCAGCCCCGGAGTTTCGTTTCACAGGCAAGAGACATGCTTCGCCCTTTCGCCACTGACCTGCTCTCCTCCTCGGCGGCGGCGCTTCTTGTGGCATCCAGGCCTCCAGTTGCTCCCACCCTGTGTGTGTGGTAACCAGGTGAATGCCGTTCACCACTAATCTATCACGCACATTAGCTTACGCAAAGACATGAGGCATTGCCCACATTTACGATCCCAAGTGCAAGGCTGCTGTGCTCGCCGGCATCCGCAAGGCTCAAGCCACAGCTTGGGTCTCAAGCGACCTGCCATCTCCCATCGTCATCGTAGGGTGGTCAGATCATCCTTCGACAACAGTGCCACCCCGGCCTAGTCAGCCTGCAGGACATCCCTTGCAAGCTCTTTGCTCAGCTGAAACAGGCAATGCATTTGCTGCTTTCTGTGTCCAATTTGGCGGATCATCCTGGCGCTCCTGGGGCAGGAATCGCAGGATGGTTGCAAGGCTAGGCGCTAGGAGCATGTTTGAGAACATCAGGGATTGTCACTCCCCACCTCCACGCACAGTCCGAACCAGCTTGGAAGGCGATCGGTTATCTTTATGAAAGGTAACATTATCCTGGGTGTGTCATTGGCCCTTGAATCTGAATCAAGGTCTGCACAGGGCAGCCGTTGGAAAAGCACCTTAGTCTGGCTGCAAGTCTCCGGGAATCAGAGGCACTCAGAATCGAGGATATAGGTATCGCACGGAAGTCTCCAGTTTTTGAATCAGCCACCACTTCCCCTGTGAGCTTGAGCAAACATCTTAAGCACATCCCACTACTTTGAATCTCACCACTCATATTTCACCACTCCCTCCCTCGTCTCAACTGCACCCCATCACTGCACCTCCCCGCGTTCGGCTTCTATTCCAAGCGCACTCTTTTTATATCACTGCTCCTCCCCCTCGCCTCACATATTCAATGAATCCATCACCCAAACTTGAGTCTAGCCTGACACCTCAAGGCTCACCATATTCCAAACACCACAGCCCTTACCCCAAGATGGCCCAAAGACGAGCAATTGCCTGCACAATCTGTGCCAAAGCAAAGACAAAGTGCGACAAAGCTGTAAGCTTGGATCTCACTGTCAAGTCTTAGTGCCTCTCTAACGAAGCTTGCCTTTAGATCCCATCATGTTCTCGTTGTACTACGAAAGGCCTCCAGTGCGAGCCAAGATCAACTCGACGAACATCAGATAGCAATTACCCCCGCCAAACAAAGAACAAGATGGTGTCTCCCAAGAGATACCCCTCAACCAACTCCATCCCAACGATGAGTCGTCACGGTTCACCACGAAGCGTCCCATCTTCAAATGGACACCTGCTCGTGAGAGCTGCTTCTCAAATGGACATGGCTACCGCTGTAAAATTGGGTCACCAACCGGACTTCAACAGCATGCATATGCTCACACCGCTCCCAACTTTCAGTCCTCAAATCATTGACGGTTGCTACTCGGATTTTGGGAGCCCTGAGCAAGGCCTGGCAGTCTTTCCACATCAAATGGACAAAACCAGCTTCATCAGTTCTGGGCGATTAACACCCCAAACGCCAGAATCCTTCACGTACGGCGAACCCCTTACAACGGACCCATTCGAACCCTATATGAATCCCCAGGCATGGTCTGATGATGGTGCAATGCCCATTGGACTTGGCTTCGAGAACGAGATCCCTGGACTGATACCGAACGAGGCAGATATGCGAATGTGGTCCCAGGATGTTGATGGTAACTCTACTCCAATGGGTCAAATGCGCACCTTCGAATCGCCGGTTTGCGAATCGCCTTCATCAATAAACGCCTGGCCAAGCCAATCGTTGTCCGCATCCCCTCCACAGCTGCCACATACAAGGGCAGTCCCATCTCTGTCTATTAGCGAGTATTCCGCTCCGGATTCTGATTCCCCGAGCGGTGTGCAAGACGAATGGACAACCTTCCGATGTAACGCGAATATCCCCAGCACTTCTGTAAACTACTATGATGGCATCAAAGCAATCCCGAACAACCACCCCCAAATCTGGGAGGAATCCATGCTCTCGCGTACGTTCTCTAAAGCTGCTTCCGATAAGTTCCTGAACCTCGACTCAATTGAGGATTCGCTTCGAGTATCTGTCATGGATGTAGCTAACGGGTTCATCCAACAGGCTCGTCAACTTTCTAAATCCGCTCGGCTATCGCCACCTTCGCTGCCCGCTAGGACATCACCTGGCGGGGTGGACGGTAGCCTTCCTACTCCATCTGCTACGGCAGTGGAGACTCTTTTGCGGTCTTATAGCGCGCGATTCGAGCCCTTCTACCCGACCTTTGCAGCGAAACAAATGGATATCGCTAATCTGCTCCAATCCGACATGCACAAACTTCACCTTCTTCTCATTGTTGCGGCTGGGGCCTCTGCTACCCCGACTTCTCTCTTTACCAATATCTTGATTGAGCCAGTTCGCATCCTCCTTGATGACTTCACAGCCAAAGACGTGTCTCTCTGGAGACAACCGGTGACCCTTAGGACTGCGCTGCTCTATATGAATATCGCGTTGTGGACGGACGAGAAATGGCACACTGGCGTAAGTCTTTCCATCCGTGTTGGATCTAAGAAGCTGCTTCAGGATCTCGTTTCCTCCTTAATGCCCGGTGCTAACTTGGATTAGGCTGCTCTGAGCCAATCAACTTCGTATTTCCAGGTTAGTTGTGCATTAGAGCCATTTTTCAATTGATAGGTCACGCCTAACCAAATATAGATGGTCCGACGATCCGGGTTCCTTGCGTACCGTGAAAAGTCGTTCCCCGAGTTAGGCCCCGAAATTAGCTGGCAGAAGTGGCGGGATCATGAGGCTCTCAACAGGTGAGTCAGAGGCAATGTGCTTTGTTTCATTGCTCAAACGCTGATCTGGCTTTAGGCTCGTGTATTCCTGGGTCATTGCCGACCAGGAGCTCAGTCTGTTCTACGATAAGGCTCCCACCTTCTGCACCACCGAACTCACTGCTGCACTGCCTGATCAAGAAAGCCTCTGGCAGGCCACTTCAGCTGATGCCTGGTCCTCTGCAAACCCCAGCAGGACAAACACACCTCCTTCTCTCCAAGATCTTTTCAAACGTCTTATGAGCCATACCCTTGTTAATGATCCCCGAGGACCAACGCGATTTCAACTCCGTCTTCTTCTCCATCCTCTTCAAGCACTCGTCCATGAGATACACCAAAGAATTGCTTCTTCCACTATCGATCTTCCAGAAAATCATCTCGCCCATATGCGAGAAGTCCAGGAGATACTCGGCGGCTGGTATACGCTAGCCTGCAGACGGATGCAAGCCGAGGGGCAAATCTGCCCGGTCCTTTTATCTAATTTCATCATTTTTCATCTGATCTCTCTAAAATCGATGACGAACATCCCCGAGGTCGAAAGCCTCGCCCGTGGCGAAGGTACACGAGAGCAGTTCATGGCCACCACCTGGGCACGCACTCAAGCGCTTGGCAGCGCCCAACGCATCTGGAATCACTGTGGTCAGATTGTTCGCCTTATTCGTCTCCTTCCTGGGTCTCACCGGCCTCTGTGGATCCCGGCCGTCGTCTACCGTGTATGCTTACTCCTTTGGAGCACAAGCATCGCAAAGCCACCGATCAGATCTACGCACGCTACGGTGACGCAATTCTCGGGCCCCGTATTCGCAATCGATTCCGTATCACCCCACGACGAGACTCTTGTACGATATCTCAGCTTTGGGCAAGGAACGCCCATGCTTTCTCTTCGAAATGGAGTTTGGTTTTCCTTAACTTCTTCGCCAGTTGATATGCTGACGTATTGCATTGAGCTAATTAAAGAGGAGGAGCTCAATACGAAATTTGGCCTCGGCATCCGAAATCGGTTGGAGCTTCTCAGGAAGAGTGTAAAAAGTCTAAGCCCGGTATTTTGAGTTGATATGCACTTTTTCGTTTTTCTTTCGTGTTACTTCATAGCTTTCTTCGATTTTGTATATGATTTACGAGGGCATTCATATGGGTGGTTCAGTTTGGGTTTCCATTTCATATTTCACGGAATATTGCTAGCGGTGGGCATATTAAGTCCAAGGCAATGTAACAATAGTTTCTCGGGTACAAACTCTCTTCCTTCTCTCTTCAACAACCCGTAATTGTAGTATTCCTGTTTTCATATTCGTTTGTTGCCGTTCTTCCATCGTTATCGCGATTTAGTTTTCAAATCCTTTCTCATATAACTATACCAACACGATAGTTTTTAGATATTATGGCAAGCAATAGCTGAATATGTTTCAACATTCCCAAGCTTGAGCTTCTCCCGTATCGATATGTGCATGGGAAAGACGAGAAATCTGAGAGTTTCCTTATCTCTGACTTGAATGGCTTCAGAGATTCAGCTATTGCTCTCACCCATAGCGGCCCACTTACGTAAATAAGGGTAAACAATCATCAGTTATCATCTCAAAAAATAATTTTGATAGATCAGCAACTTACGTTAGTCAAACTTGGATCAACTACTTTGCTGCATTATGCTTCAATTTCCAAATTGCCCACAAGTCGACTGTCCAAAACATTGCTGATTCCAGAGAGCCCCAAAAAACCTCCCGTCGCCCTGCTCCTCATGCTCGCTATCTCCAACTCAAATCCTCCCAAATCCTTCCCATCCCTCGACGGCACCAGCCGCCATCATGCCCTCGAATTCCCAGCTCGCCAAGCCTCGATCGTTCAACAACCATCCTCCCTGCGCCGCTCGCAAGGATCTGACAAACGCCCAAAGCGCTGGGAACCCGCGGCAGAGAGCGGTCCGCTCTCGACCCTTGTCCAGGTCACGCACAGACACCGGGCGAGATAGCCTGAATCCTTTGGCGGGAACCAAGGGGTCTTGATTGGAAATGTTCCGGGATCGGTGTTGGTGGGAAGCTCGCACGTCCCTGAGAAGAGTCCATGCAATACCTTGTGGGGACAAGCTGCGGATTGGCTGCGCATTGTGAAAAGTAAAGGGAAGAAGAACAGATGTGCGTTAATCTGGAAAGGGTTAGATGGATCGGGGGAGGTGGTGATTCGGTGGGGAGATGGTCATGTCTTTTGGGAGTGCGTAGGGCTGTGTTGGTCAGCGTTGAATCTGACGACATTTTAATTCCCGTTCCCATTCTCCCAAAATGCACGTCGTGAGCAGTCGCCAGTGGGCTTAATTGCTGAATGTGGTTCTTGGGTCATCGTGATGGGAAATTTGCCATGAGCCTGCCTGCCTGCACATGGCACTCAACGCCTGCTAAGCAATGAATGTACGCCTGCAAGAACCGAAGAGGTGGTTCACTCAATACAGTCCGTGTATGTGAAGCGTCATGTACGCGACCATGTATGAAGAGAGTGTTGGTATCATAGTACTAGCGATGTGGCGAGCAAAGCTTCAAGTTCTGCTCCGTTCGTTCCGCTTCACCGTCCACGGATGGCTGGAAGCGCATACACCGTGCCGTACCGGCGCTGTTTCGTCATGCGATACCTGCTGGACCCTTCAACAGTAAACTTGGACGTTAAGTGAACAGGTTTTGGAGGTGAGAGGGTGGCACAGTGCTGCAAGGAGGATCAGATGCCTCGGGCCGGTCCCTTCGCGGCACTTCTGTGATTGGTTGAACGGCGAGTTTGGCGTAAAGAGTTCGCATACGAAGCACCTCAAACGCCAGAAGGGTGCATTCAAAATGGCCGCTAATACGGCCGTTTCGGGCACTTATTCGTTTGAATCAGAGATGTGGATAGAAGTGGCTCAGAAGCCTTCGTCCCCGCCCCAGCGTCTCGCGAAGAGGCTGGACAGTATGTAGCTCCTGCATATTGCGCACACGAAGACCAAAGGCAAAAGGTCACGAGAGCGCATGTGATCCACATTACGATTCAGAGACATTACAATTAAGCTGAGTGAGGCACATCAGTCTCGCCCCAGAATCCCAAAGCCTCGCGCTCTGCTCTGCGATGAGGAATCAGGTCCCAATGTATCAGCCACCCGGCCGGTAAATCTTGGCTCCCTTGTGAGATCCTTCCCACCCCTGGCCCCTCGACCCTTTGGGGCGGGGGTTCGTTGTCGAGCTTTTGCTAGGATGATGGGACTAAACTTGCCAGCTTCCCTTTCCAGTCCACGTGCTGCAGGCAATTGAGAAGGGGTGCATCCTGGATGCGAGGGAGTGGAGCCGCTGCTGAGCCTGGGAAATGCGTTTCATGATCGTACTATTGTGGAGAACTTGCTGGAGGATTGGCCAGTGATCTTCTTCAAAAATAAATGCGGTGAATCTGGGGATTGATAACAGTACCGACTAATTAGAACGGTGGGGTGATGAAACGATAATGGTGATGCCAAAACGTTGTTAGGCCCCCATTGTATTTCCTGATTGAATTGCCTTAGGTCGACTCGATTCGACTTGAAAGCCATCGCCAACTCCGAATGCAAGCTCCGTAGGTATGTTAGGTACAAGGCAATATGAACATGACCAGTCTGAGGCACTATCGCCGGCTGTTGTCGGCAACTAAACATACCTCCCAGATGCATACTCGAAGCAGGAACAAAGTGTTCACGCTCCAGCCCTCGTTTTCGGAGACTTTGCGATTGGCCCTTGGCTCTCTCTTTCGAAAATGGTCTGACGATTTTACCGTTCGACTGCTCCTGCTCATTTCTTCCTCGAAAACAAGTAACACTTTAGAAGGCTCAAAGAAACTTTTCCCGAAACCGTTGACTGCCTGACACCGATGTCATCCCATACTTATTCCAGCCTACAATACCTGCTCATTTAGGTGCGAGAGGCGAAGCATGCGCGAATGGTATCGTACGGTCCGCCTGCGAGCTAAGACAGTCACGTTCGGCCCTACAAACACAAAATCGATAATTGCTTAATCTATCCTCACAGGAAGCAATGCCAAGGTGTCTCACGTTTATTGAGTGCTCAGATCTTGCGCGAAGCTTTCCTGTCACTATTTCCTGAGGCCGCGGGCACGGAACATGATCATCCGCGTGGCAGTGTCTTGGATCCTACTGCTCGGTGCTTCTTAGGGCATCCGATTATGGGCCTTGGAGCGTGAAGCTCGAGTAAGAGCTCGATTACACACATTAGTCTACTGGGCGCCAAAGGATTCGTTCTCGGTTCAACAGGAGATCGGTTGAGTATAAGGCTGCACTCGGTGGATGAGTTTGCCATCCCAGCCTTTGCTAAATCAACCCTAACAGCTGTAAATGCCAAAGGACCCCTAGCCCTGCCATTCGGTCACGGCGGGTAAGTTGGTAAAATCTAAATCATAATGCCCGATACCAGAGACGTTCACGTATCGTATGCTTGCTAGCCATGAGATTGTTCCCGAAGGGCTCCTAGTGGGGCGATGCAGGTACAGGACGGTTAGATGAAGCTTGACTGTTCTAACAATACCTACAATGAAATAGATGGAGGTGGCGAAGCAAACCAGAATATCAAGAATGCACAGAGCTTCGTTTCAGAATTCACATGGACGTCACGCTTGACATTTAGGGATTGTTTGGTGAACATATGGCGATTGCGTCTATCCTTGAGATTCTCGCGGCTTCGGACTTTGTGGCTGGGTCGTGCACACATGCAGCGCTGGTGGATGTGTCTAAGCTAGGGATCAATCTGGGAGTGACAAACGAGGATTTTTACGGTATCGAGGACGGAATATGACGAATTGGGTTGTCGTGGAAGAGGTTACATAGGTTCTATGATGCAATACTAACAGTGGCGACTTGCAGCTTCTCTTCGTTGTGCGTCAGAGACTGATCATTTAAGTCCAACACGTCTCGATGCACCTCTATGGCTTAGCGGCACCCGTTGTGGCGGATTCGAAGACGAGCTTGTACGATCTAGAAGCCTGGACTAGTCGAAGGATTGTCCATAACCAAGGTCTCTAGTTGATCGTACATCATAGCTTCGAAGGTGTGCATTCAGCACGCTGAAGAACCCTCTTATTCTTGAACTAGCAAAAGAACTGTAAACTAGAGAAGCAACTTCTAACGGACTTGAACAAACCGAAATGGGATTCCCCACAATCGCGGAGTCAGCTTATCTATCACAGTCACCCAAGGCCTATTTGGGGAGCAGCCTCACAGCTTCTCTAACAATTTCCGGAGGATATATTTCCGAAGGGTTCTGAAACGACATTTCGTAGGACAGGAAATACCGACTCCTAACGTGGTTGCAGAATCGGCTCTGTTTGGGTGTCTGCAGCCTCAATGCAGGATAACGGAAAGGCCACGGGTACCCAAACGCAAGTCTGCCTTGCAGCAATGAAGAGAGCGTTGTGTTGACGATGAAACGGGTGAGGCGTCAAGGTTCTGATTCCGTGGCCTAGTTGGTGCTAGATGGCTTGCAGCCTGTATATTGTGATGATGTTGCAGTAGGGGCCCCTCTTCCCGGCGCTTGTATAGGAGTAGGCGTGAATAGTGGCCGTTTCAGAACTAGAGAATCAATAGCCAGTCCAAGTAAAATGTGCGCAGCCTCCACAAACACAGTGAATTCAACTACCCCCACTGTGTCAATTTAATGGGGCACCCCAATATCCGCAGAGTGGGGGAACGCCAAGAGCTGAGTTTGTAACACCTAGCAGCCCTCAAACGTAGGCTCCAGTCTGCTTTAACGCAAGAGTGTGACGATAATGGCTCGAGGACATATTGCGGCGAGGACGGCACAGAAAAGAGCCCGCTCAGCATGCGCTACTGTGTCAAGGATGTCTGTGGCCAGAAGGGTCGTGAAGGCCGATCTCATTTGATGGACCGTTGAGTCGAGGAGGCATTCACTCGACATTCATTGCGGCAAAGAAAGTATCCGTAAGTGTGCCTCACGGTCTGTGTCCTATGGACATGAGTCAATTGTTTAGAGGGAGAGAACAGGAGCAGATGAAGGGGTGGAAGAACGAAGGGAGTCTGGCTAGCCAAGAAAATTTTGACTTGGATCTATGCCCTACACACTGAGAGAAGTGAAGTGACCTTCAGTGAACCTAATGCCCTCCTTATTCCTTATCTTTTTCGATCCCCTGCAACGCAACAACAAATGCGTTCGAAGTCGGACTTCTTTGTACGTGCCCAGTTGGTCCCATGCGGCGTAGACTATAGGAACGAATGGGCTCAATTTGAATACCAGTGCCCGTCGTGGTCATGGAAGAAAACGCTGAGACTTGCTTGAAAGAGCTCAAAGGTTTCCTCAGTGCACGCTAAGCTTATGAAACCAGAAGCTGTTGAACTTTGTTACCGTAGCTACATCAAACCATTAGTCCACTCCCTCCGTGTCAATGTTTGACCTCAAGCCCCCCACCCCTTGTCGCGATATTTAAAGATTTGAGCTAAATCGACGTCTGAACAGTTCAGAAAGAGCAGTAACTAAGCAGATACAACCCGCTGATGATAATGTTATAAACCACAATAAATAAGTTTGAAGAAATGTTTGATTCATAACCTGCTACTGCCTCGTCGAGTCTAACGAGTGCAGAATAGTAACGCCCGCTAATTATGGACAGTAGCAATGATAAATGTCGATGTGGAGCAGTGTGAGACCGGAGGCTTTGCAGTGACCCCGCTACTAAAGATGAAAGCAAAACAGATAAGGAAGCAGAACGTCAATGACGACAAGAGACAAGAGACAAGATCTCGTCACTCGTGCTGCTGACCTCAAGGCGAAGAATGAACGTGAGAGAACTTGGCATGGATGATCGAGCGACTCGGTGGAGAGAAGCTTGGAAGGGTAGATTATTCATGTGAATGAAAACGTCGTCTCAGAATCTTTCCTTCTCCGCTGAATGAACTTAGTAGTAGCCTTCGGTATCGATCCTGTTATCCATTCGGAAAACACGAGAAAGCTGGTCAATTTCGTTTGCGAGTATGTCGTTGTCCATATCTGCAGGATCTATACGATCGGATCGCCGTGCGCAGACGTGCTTGAGAACTTTGCCCTATGCTCGATTATTAGTGAAAGAGCCACAAGATAGAACCTGAAACTCTAAGTAGGAGTTGTTCTTGACGAAGAGGCCAGCACGCTAGCCTCCTTGCCCGGCACGATGCTCCAAGGTAAAAGCATTCTAGTTTCGTGATGGGAATGTTGGTGACAGTTTTCGAATGGGTATTGGAATGATTCAAGTTGCCTCCCGGATTCTACCAATGACTGCTTACCTCGAGTAAATCTTGTTGTATGGTCCGGAACATTTCCGCCTCTCGGGCCGTGTGACCCATCAAAACCAAAACCTCTCTCTTATAAGCGCCATTCGTGTCTTGGTTGATCAAGCGAAATCTTCCTTCCTTGAAGTCTGGCTGGATGTCCCACACTCCATCATAATAAAACCGAAGCGGGAGCCTCCTCCGCATCCGATCAAAAAGCTCGCAAATGCCATGCCAACGGAGCAGGCCACCATGAACAATCCGTATCTTGCTTAGATGCTCATTTCTGCATTTCGCCACTGTGGCCCACAGCAGATTTTCCAGGTTTGAGATAATATAAGTCTCCCTCTTCTCAGATTTAGGCTCCCCAGTGAAGGTGATATATAGATGCTCGAGACCACTCAGTCCAGCTTGACTTAACATCAGGCCATCAAGAGAGTGGGGGTGGATGAGAAAGTCGGCAATACCGACTGTGATCTCTAGCCTCTTGATGGAGGGCCGGAATATCGATCGAATGCTTGAAATTTTGGCTGACAGCTCACGACATTGCCAACGGTTGGTCCGGAACGTAGTGGAAGCGAAGGCGAGGGAATAAGTCTCATTATGCAACTGGCGGCACGCGAGAGACAGCGCAAGGGGAGATCTCAATATAGGTGGGGGCGGAATGGTTGGATCGTGAGAGAAGTAGAAGTCATAGATACGGTTTCTCAGTTCTGCAGGTAGGGCCAGAAGTGGTGAGGTGGCTGTGGCCATTCCAAGATTGGGGGTGCAGTACACTCCGGGTCCCGTCCAGGATTTCTGGGTGTTGAGTGCATAGTTGAAGAGGGGATAGCATGTCGTTGTTGAGTGTGCGGTGGACGCCTATTCAGCAGTGGTGAGACAAGATGCCTAATCATAGAGTCGTCAGCACGTGTTGAGCCGCTCAGCCATCTTTTTTCCTGCCCTGTGATTGGCCACAACGTCTACCACAAGCCTTCTAATCATGGAGCTGAGAGCGATCACCCGGCGGTGGTAAGTGTTCGAGTTGCACTGAGCGCTGGACGCCTCTTGCAAAGCGATAAGAGCGAAAAGTAGTGAATTGCGGTTGGGATACAGTCTTGATCTGGAGTGCATTTGCCCCTATGAGCACCAAGCCGTCCGGGATCGACTCACGTGCTTCAGGTCTTAGTCAGACGTCAATTCCCCCAGCGCGGAATCTCCCTTCGAGCCCTCTCCGCTCACTCGCTCACTCTTTGAATAGGTACATCCCGAGGCCTCAACCTGCGGAAACAGTTGCGCGGCTGCTCAGCCGCCCTCAAGCCTCGTAGGGCTGCCCGTCGGTCGCTAATGCTGTTGCCTCCGTGTCTTGTTGCAAACCGTTCGAGACTCGCTTTGCGAATCGGGCTGGCCTCGGCGGACAAGCCCTCGAATCAGACTGGGAGACTCCAATGCTATGACCCATTCACTGGCCCCGGTGGTCACGAGAAATGAGGCAGTTGAGGCTTCGCGTCTCATCCTGGTGGCTGCTCCTACGTGGATCCAGGGTGAAGCTAATATTATCAGCAGAAGTCCACAAAAGAGGGCATTTTCTCACGAAGAGCCGACGAGGCACAAGCAATTGTTGTTCGACAATCTGGCTGCCTGAGGAGAGCATGAACAGAAGGCCTTGACTGTTTTCGACACCACCACATCGGCACGCGGTATCGGGCGTTACAAAGAACTGTGCTCAGACCAATAGGAGTGCTATCCTTATTTTTCTAGAACACTTCAGGCAAGCCTTATGCCTCTTGCAGTAGGGATCGCTTCATTAAGCTTCGATCTGAGTATCCAAGGAACTGGTGCTTGGGACGGAGCTGGAGTCCTTCTATCTTTATCTATCAATACTATGATTCAATGCGACGGCAATTTTCCGTATCAAATTTGTATATCTCCTGTCGTTCTGCAAGTTTTGCTCTCCACAACAGTCTTTCACGTGCTTTCTTTTCCACCCTCCAACTTTCTCGGAACCGTCCAATTCGGACGCAGACCCTACTTCTCCTGCTGCACTATCCATATCACAAGACTACCACCTGAATAGCATCCCGCGAAACGATTTATCCCTATCAAGGCACAAAAGTGTCACACCTCAAGGCTTCCTTCGAGAATTCGCATCTTCGGGTCATCGGGTAAAATCTGGATTGAGTCGCGCCACCGACCAACGGTATCACTAGCTTAACCTACTCTACCATGATCTCCCCTCCATCGAGGATTGGCGGCTGCAAATCATGTCGGGAACGCCGAGTCGAGGTAAGGGGGCCTACAATTCCACATTTGCCACCAGAATCCGCCCTATATAGCTAGCAAGCTTGCGAAGAGCGAGTGCAATGGAGCTGAATATGAATCTATTCTCATTACTCATACTGACTGCATGTAGTGTGATAAGAAAAGACCTCGATGCAGTGGGTGCATCGCAGGGAACAAGCCATGCGGAGGATACGACGTAGGCTCAATCTTCATCAACGTAACATCAACAGGACCTCCACCGGCGTGGCGATCGCAAAATGCGCAAAAGTTCCTTGTGCTGGACTTAGACTCACAACCAAGTGGTTCCCAGCAATCTCAAATCCCACCACGACCACCAACTTCCCTCTCTTTTTGCTCAAGCGACCTTACACCCTCAATGGCGCCGGCGCAAACTCTTACAAATCATCCGAACCCTGACCCCACCAACCTCCTTGCCATTACCCAGCTTTTTCTTGATTTATACTACAGACGATCGTATCCAAACAAACCCTTCCCAGATACCCTCCAGGAGGGTACTGAGACAGGATCCTGGCGATCTCTGCTCCCACTCTGGGTTGGACTCTCTCCTATTTTAGACACTGCGATTGGTGCACTGGCAACCTGCTTCGTGGGGACGCAATACCAAGACGAGAATCTTGTCGATCAGAGTAGGACCATGTATCTCGAGGCCCTCCGCATGGTACAAGAAGTATTACCCGAGCCGAGTGCTACACTCCGAAAAGATCTACTCGCTACCACGTTGGTGATGAGCTCTACAGAAATATTCATGTCTAACGGTGGCGGAGCAAGTCAGCTTACTCACATTGAAGGGGCAACGAAGCTACTTAGAGAAGGCTTCAAGGAACCAACTACATTCGAGGAGTTGCATCTCTATGTTCTCAATCAGGGGGTTAGTAAGGGGATGCCCATCACTTCTCAAGTAAGGTCATACTGACAAAAGGGATCTACACCAGCTCTTCGAAGCCATAACTAGTCGCCGCGCATACCATTTCTCAGACCCTTCATACCGCCCTCTGATCCGCCAACTTTATGCCACGCCTCGCTCCTACTCAAACGACCTGTACTTCAAGTGGTGCGAACTCATCATTCCACTTCCCAACATCCTCGCAACTACCGACAATGTCTCTCGCGCGGCCGACTCTGGCACCCCAATACCTCCCTCCGCCATCTCAGCCATCTTAGACGACATTACCGCACTAGAAACGTCCCTGCGTCCATGGGAAGACACCCTAAAGACCAAGATTCCCGGGCCTTGGACGCTCCCGCAGGCGCAAACCGGACCAGACGTCGTTCCATTCCCGCTTCAATTCCTTTCCATCGAAGTCTGTCTGCTGTACAACCTCCATTGGACATCCTTCTTGCTTCTTCTTGAATGCCGCCACCGTCTTATTTCGCACCTCTCACTTTCTGCCATCTCCGCTGCAGCACAACACTCTCCACCTCCTACCCAAACGATCTCCGAACTCGCATCTTTGATCTGCCGCTCCGTGCAATTTTGCGCATCGAACACGTCTTTTGCTGCGGCGGAAAACATCTTTCTCCCACTTCTCGTCGTAACAGCGTACTACACACGAAATGGGGACGAAGAGAGAATGAATTGGTGCATGGGGGCTTTTGCACGTATAGCAGAGGAACAGAAGATTGGGTTTTGCGTGGATAGAGTGGATTTAGGGCTTGAGAAGGTTATGTCTAGAGACGAGTTGGTTGGGGTTTGTAGGAAGGGTAGAAACTCTAACATAGTAGGAAGCGTGATGGAATGAATGTACACAAACATGGGATAGGTACGCACTTTTTCTGGCGTCTTATTGGGTTTGATGCGGAGCATAGCATAGCGCACTCGTTTCTAGCATGGATGGTGTTGCATTTGTGGAGTCTTCACTTGCGTTGCGCATTGCAGCATAGCATTCGTTTATGAATCTTTCAATCATCAGAACATTATTCCTTCAAATTATGGCATCTCTACTTTAACGTACTTTACAAGCGAGACGTCCACCCTGGCAACTTTCTCTGCCTTTCTAGTCACGCAGTTTAACAACGTATTAGAATACTGTTACAGGGCGTTGATGCCTAGGGCTAAGATGCTGCCGTACGCTGTTGCTATGTCAAGCTCAGAGGGCTGAACTAATAGGCTATAGGAGTAGTCTTCGATAAAGGTACAAAGAGAAAGTAACTACTAATTACTAAGAGGGGGTAGTAGAGAGTAGTAGAGGCAATAGATAAGTAATATCTAATACTAGCTATTACAAAGTAAGCATTAGGGAAAGATAATTAATTAACTAACTATAAATTACTCTAGTTGTGATTAATATAGAGTATATACTTGAAGTTACTCTGTTGCTTTAGCTAAAACAGAGCTGCTTTATTACATAGTGCTAAGACAGATTATGTATCTAGATTGTAATAGGCTGTAAAGATGGGATAGTAGATAGCACAGATAGCACTGAGAGCAAGTTTTCGGAGAAAGATAGGAGTGTATTGTAAGAGAGACGAATCGCTGCCATGCCTCGCTTGTTAGGATTCATGCTTATATACAAAGCACAGGTCATGTGACCTCCAAACAGGTCAGGTAAGGCCATACTAGCCCGTTCTAGGACATCCGGCCTTACATAGGCTTTAACGTACTTTATAGTTGAGTTGCTTATATACTTAAGTTGCTTACTTTTACTAAGACCCTACTAAACTACTTTTTTTATACTAATGCATTCCTAATAACACTACTTAGATATGCTAAAAGAATATTAAATATAGCTTACACTTTAGGCTTTTATAAGTAGTAAGGCTATTTTTAAGTAGTCTTTTACTAGCTATTAAACATAGCCTAATAATTCTAGAAATTCTCTTACACCTTTTGTATTTATAGGCTTTAGCTAGTTTATAACACATTTTATTTTTTTTAAGTTAATCTTTACTTCCTTTCTATTAATAATAAATCTAAGGTAATTAGTTTTCTAGATATTAAACTTACATTTACTAAGCTATAGTTAGAGTCTATATTACTATAGTTTGTCTAGCACTAATTTTACTTTAATAATGTAGTCCTCTCTTGTTCCTAAGGTGTAAACAAGGATGTTGTCTAAGTATGCTAGTATAAATATGTTAAGGTATTTATTTAAAGCTGTTCTAATAGCCCTTTAAAAAGTTGCTAGAGCATCTATTAAGCTAAACAGCATTACTAATAGTTTATAAAGTCTCTATAAAGTTTTAAAAGCTGTATAGTATAGAAAGTTATATAAGCTAGTAAACTTAGTAAGAACTATAAGGCATTACTTTACTAGAATATATAAAGGCATATATAATAGCTACTAAGTAGTAATGCTGTACATGCAACTAGACTTAATTAGGTAAGGTTTATTATCTAATATTATATAAATCTCTGTGCAGTAGAGCTGTAGCTTGAAGCAACTATAATCTAGTAGAGCCTATAGGCTATCTAGTAACAGCCTATACACTGTCTAGTACTAGTGTAACTAAGTTAACTTTAATAAAAGATCTTTTTAAAAAGAAACTTTTATATTTTACTTTTCTTTCTTACTTGCCTCTGCTAAGGTAGGTAGTAATACTATTCTGTACGCAATAATTAACTGTTGGTTAATTATTCGCACCTTTTTAGTTGTATTAGCGCAGTGGTACAGAGCTCTGTAACGATCCTCATGAATCGTTCCATCTCAGATGGCTCGAAAGGCCCCCGTATCAGCCCCGACCCCGACCTGGCCCTGACCCCTGCTGTTACCCCTATTCCCTTATGTATTTAGTCGCACCTCTCCCCTGTAGCTAGCTTAGTAGTTTTCTAATATCCTTTGTACAAGGCCTATAGGTGTTAAT
>NW_022985163.1:2746717-2763343 GCF_010093535.1 Lindgomyces ingoldianus | reverse complement strand
TGGGGTGGAGTAAAGGCAGAATGTAATTAGATAGACCTACACAGACAGAAGGGAGGTAACGCGTACGGAAGGCAACTCTTTGGACAAAAAGAAAAGTTGCCAGTGTCCGTACGCAGCAGCAGCGTCACAGTCTGGATACGAGCGATCGCGCACGAGCAGGACCACGTATCTCTGTCACATGATGCTCGTGCGCGAACCTCCGTGCGCGAACATCTAGATATCCCCCTTTTCCTCCGTACGGAGGAAAGACAAGAGCAATAGAACCAGAAACATGTTGCCCTCACCTTACCTACCTCGTACGCTGTGCACACCGTACACCACTCTTACTCCTGCTACTTAAGTGCTCATACCATAAGCAGCTAGCTGTCGGAGCCCATTCAACATCTAGTTTAATAAAAAAAAATATATCTATAAATACTTTATAAAATAGACTAGATATAATAAACTATTATAAAAACTTATAAAAGCTTTATAAAAAAAACTCTATAGTAACTTAATTCTACGCCTAATACTTATCTAAACTAAACCTATACTTTAATAAAGACAACTTAATGCTAGAACTACTAATGTAAAAGATTCCCTTTCTAATAAGAGAGGGAGTACTGTTATAGTATCCTCTCTAGATCCTAGACATAACTATATTAGACGTGTACTAGAGTATTATTAGTGCATGTCTAACATAAATATAATATAACATAGACATAAACTTAAGCATAAACTGCCTTAACACTAACTAAACCTAAAATAAGCTTAATTTATACTTAAAGCGCTTAGACTTTTAAGCTAAGTATTTAATTACTAATTTCTTTTTAAACTTTTCTGTTCCTTACATAACATCTTGTACCTACTATAATACCTCACGTAGTAATTAAACTAGACCTCCGTGAAGCTCTATAACCTTACTCGTGCACAATCGTGACACTAATATAGCCTAGATTACACTTAGCGTGTAAAGAATTAGCTATATTAGCTATAAATACTATTTAAAAGAAAAATCCTTATATATATAGCTTAAGTATAGTCTTAATAATTACTTTTTTTATTATTACCTAGTGTAAAGATGGGATGGTAAGTAGCACGGATAGCACTGAGAGCAAGCTTTCGGAGAAAGATAGGAGTGTATTGTAAGAGAGACGAATCGCTGCCAAGCTTCGCTTGTCAGGATTCATGCTTATATACGAAGCACAGGTCATACGACCTCCAAACAGGTCAGGTGAGGCCATACTGGCCCGTTCTGGGACATCCAGCCTTACACCTAGCCTTTATAAGTTAGCTGTAGAATTAGCTTATAAAAGTTATTTAGTGCTATAGTTATTTATTATTTTTTAAAAAACTTTATATATAGCTATAGCATGTTTTTTTAAGAGTTTTATATCTTATTTAAAAGCTTAGAGTATAAGCTATATCTAATGTTCTTTTAGCATGTCTAAGTAGTGTTGTTAAGAATACATTAGTGTAGAAAAAGTAGTTTAGTAAAGTCTTAGTAAAAGTAAGCAACTTAGGTGTGTAAGCAACTTGCCTGTAAAGTACGCTAAAACATAAAATAATTATTTTATTAGTTAGAGAGGTACAAATTCGCCTGCGCCTAAGAGACGAACAGAAACTAAGAACACTGATGAGATTCTGTTAGACATCAGAGCTTGTATTAACCGCCGCTATTGTTGCTTCTATTAAAACTGTGTTTGCGCTTCTGACTACAATGTGTGATGGGATCATTAGGAATCTTGACTGGGTTGACTAAGCCATGTCAGACGTACGAACTGTTACGGTCTACGGTTGGACCAGCGTAACTCCACCAGTGGTGCTCCACAGCCTAGCCAGGTTGGAACAGGGCTCGCTTATGAACCAGTCGGAGGACACGGAGGTTACGGAAGCAGCGCAGCTACCCGCGGTAATGGAAGAATGCGCTATCTAGTAAAGTAGCAGGACGCAAGTCCTGACGAGCGAAGCAAGTCAAACAAGTTAGCAGAGCAGCTAACTTGTAAGACTCGCCTAACTCGTCTTAGCACTCTCTGTACATGTATATAGTTCTAACATTAAACAACCTTTAGGAGGTGTGTTTAACGTTTAGTTTATTCTCTACATAGACTAAGTAGCATTTAGCTTTCTAAAGAGCTGCAATACTATTTGTATATCTGCACCATATATACCTCCAACCCTGTCCAACAGGACCGTTTGACCCGGCCACCATACTGCCGCCTAAGGGCAAACCACGATCCGGTCACCCTACCTCTCTCCATCAGCCCAATAGCCTTTACGTAGGACTGTACACCCTGCCGTTGGCCCCTTTTATCCGTCCTACCCCATCAGGAATACCATTGACCCGTGTGCTTCCACGAAGCAAGGATTGTAACACGAACTTGTGGAAGTAGGTGTAACGGCGCAGGCAAGACAATGGGTCCGAATGCGGTGGGAATCCACTCAGAGGCATATGGGAGTGCGTGGGGACTCTGAACCTGGGAATGCCATTGACACCTATAGGCCTAGTACAAAAGGATATCAGAAAACTACTAAGCTAGCTACAGGGGCGAGGTGCGACTAAATACATAAGGGAATAGGGGTATGTTGATGATGTCTTTATTACGCCCGGCTCTAGCCTAGAGGGCACTAGTACGTTATTACCTAAGCGCTTCCTTAGTGATGGCTTAACTCCTTGTAGCCCTTACATGCCTCCTGCTCTGCTATCTAGCGTAGTTGTTACATATCCCTCTAATTATAATTTGTAGTAAGCGTTTTTAAAGTCTCTTCTTTAAGTGTTTAAAGTCCTTTTGTTAGCAAGTAAAGCAGAGCCTGCTGTTATGTAGGGTTAGTATTAAGCGTCTCTTTTCTACTATTGTCTCTATAGTTTTAGGTTCCTATCTTCTTTTTTGCTTTAGGTGGCCTGTTGCTATTGCGTACCTAACTATTATCTTTACTGTGTTAATGTCTAGCAACTATTCTGCTAGGTCTGCTAGTGCCTTTCCTCTTAGAAAGAAGGGGAGGTTTCCTCTTCTAGTCTCTGTTTGCTAAAGCATTTATATTTAAAGTGTGTTCTATCTTTAGCATTAAAAAAGGAAGTGCTAAATAGTTTCTTCTGCCTAACTACATATGCACATGTTTAAGTCTGCAGCTCTTATTTAGTATAGGTACGTGTTTAGCTGTGTTATTCTAGTTTGTAATTATGCTAGTATCTTTGCTTTTTACTAGGTTAGGGTGTTGTAGAGCTTCTTAGTGTGTTTCTTTAGTAAAGCTATGTCTATCTTGCGCAAGTATCTCTCTACTCCTGTTAGTAAGTCTTTTCTCTGTCCCTAGTTTCTTACTATAGTCCTAGTTACTGTTAACCTTGCTTAGTAAAAGGGTCTAGTTAGCACGCTGCTGTCTGCTGTGGCTTTCCTTACTGCTTCCTTAGCCTTCTTTACTAAATTATTGCTTCCTGCTAGGCACTATACTATATGTACAGAGCACTGCCTTTTCTTTAGTGCCTAAGTCGCGTTGTAGATCTGTTTAATGCTAGCTTAGCTAGACTAATCCCGCAGTTAGCGTATTGCCTGTATGGCCGCTTGGCTGCTGGTGAGAATGATGACCTAGTCCGCTGTCTGGCATGTCAGGAGGGAGGTCAGCGCTGCCGCCATTGCTGCCAGCTCTGCTGTGTAGGGGTTTTGCTCCGTCCTAGGTCCTAAGGTGAAGGACAAGGTAGCAGCTTAAGCAGGCGCTCCCCTCCGCGTGTTGTCTATTGCCCCTCCCACCCCTACTATACTAAGCTAGACAGATGCGCTTGTTGTAATTCTAATACTATTACACTAGTTAGCTAGTGTTATAGCCTTTACTTAGTCTAGTTTAATTATTGCTAAGATGCAATAGTCTTATAGCTGCACACTATGCAGATTAATTATTTCTATCTAGTTAGTATTAAGCCTCTCTAGCTATTCTGCAATCTTCTGCAGCAGTAATTAAAACTGTTAAAAGCCTATAATATAGAATTTTAACATAGAGTTTGTTCTTAGCAGCGTGTGGACATTAATCTACATCTTAATAGCCCTTACTGTGTGGCGTTTATGCACTGTCTGTAGACTCGCTTCTGCCTCTGCCACAGCTGCAGCAACTGTCTAGAAGCAGCCTATAATAGCTTAAGCTCTTATTTTTTATATTCTGTTTATTGCTCCTATTAAAATTGTGCCGCACGCGTGCATCTATACACTTAATGCGTAGTCTACCACTAGTGCTACTGTTAACTTGAAAAGCTGCCGGGCTGTAGCAGGGGAGACCATCCGTAACCGCCTCAGCGCTAGGGCTGCCCTTAGGCCCCTTACTGCTGCCCTTGCTATGTGCTGCTTATATCTTAGCCCTGCATCTATAATAACGCCTAGGATCTTAGCTTCTGTTGTTAGTTTAACTAGCTGTCTTTTAATGCTTACTAGTTTTACACTTGTTTTGCCTTTATTTCTTATAAAGTATATTAGGGTAGTCTTATCCCTTTTAAAGGTTGCCTTACTTTTCTTCTTCTATCTTATTACTCTTTTAATAATGTTTTAAAGTTTTATGTAATTTTCTTTAGCTAAGGGTTTTGTTACTTAAGTGTTATAGTTGTCTATAAAGGCAAATAAACTGCTATAAGCATTAATCTAGTGTTAGACTAGATTAGTGTTAAAGAAGAGGAACAGAATTAGAGAAAGAGGGGATCCCTGTGGGAGCCCTGCCTGGGGCAGCGGTTTCTCCTCTGATGTGTAGCTGTTAACTGTAATGGTTGCTGTACAATTAGAGCAAAAGGCGTCTATCCATTGTACTAGGCCTGGTGGTATCCCTCTGGCACAGAGCCTCTAGGTTAGCCTGTCTTTGCATACTCTGTTGTATGCCCTTTTTATGTTAAAGCTTACTAGACTTAGCACTTTCCTAGATCTCTATGCGTTGTAGATGTGTTCTTGCAACATTAATAGCGCTTGTTCTGCTAATTACTGTTTCCTTCTACTAAAGTAGTTTGTAGAAAGTAACCTATATGTTTCTGTTGCATATAAGATTCTCTCTGCTACAACAGCTTTAAGAATCTTACTAAGAGTTAATAGTAAAGAGATAAGTCTTTACAACTTTGCCACTCTATAGTTGCCCTTTTCTAGCTTTTTAAGCAGGACAATTTAAGCGTTTCTCCACTGTGCTAGGATGACCCCTTCCCTTAGTAATGTTTAAAACAAAAGTAGGATCCTCTCTTTCACAACTAGCTATAGCTGCCTCTATACCATAACTAGGAGCCTATCATCGCCTG
Organism: Lindgomyces ingoldianus; assembly: GCF_010093535.1. Taxonomy (NCBI): domain Eukaryota; kingdom Fungi; phylum Ascomycota; class Dothideomycetes; order Pleosporales; family Lindgomycetaceae; genus Lindgomyces; species Lindgomyces ingoldianus. Next base: position 2,758,107 of record NW_022985163.1, on the reverse strand, counting down.
GTGCCTTCCACGGCTTGGCCGCGAACAGACAGCATTCTATTTTGTCCATAGTTAGGTCAGGCATGCTGACTAGGCTATGTTGCTGGCGTTTACCCTCATTCTTAATAGTGTCTAGGAGCGGTAGAAAGAACAACTGCAGCAACTTGTCTGCTATCTCTAGATTTCCTCCTGTGCTTAATCTATTAGTTCTCTCTAAAGGGGGTATTTTGTTAAATGTTGCAGCACTATCTAGCTTAAGGTATCTTATAGCTTTCTAAATGTTAGCATTGTCTACTAGAAAGTCCTCCTAGTAGGTTCTGCGCTGTTGCCGCGCTGCGTTGTGAAATTCCTTTGCTGCTGCCTTCGCCTGTTGTTCTGTCTCTATACTTGTCCTTTCTGCCTGCTGTTCCGCTTTTGCCTTATTCCTCTAGTGCGTATATACCCTTTGTAACTGCGTAAGGTCTGCAGTCCACTATTTTTTTGCATACAGCAAGGGCCTAGCTCTTAGGGTTAGCTTGTGGACTGCCTCTATTACTGCTCCCATTAGCCTATCTGTCTGTTGCTGTACACTGCCCCCTATTAGTTTAGCTTTAAGCGTCTCCTTAACTCTTGTTTGTATTGCTTCCTATAGTGCATTTTTAAACAATAGTCTTGCTTCTGCTTGCTGTCCTAGGGTGTCTACATTAAAAGTTATTTTAATTGCTCTGTAATCTAACCTATGTTCTGTCTTATAGACTTTACAGCATAGTGCTGTAGCTGCTAGGTTGTCTAAGGTTAGCATTAAATTAATAGTGCTCTTACTTATTCCTTACTGCCATGTTTTTGTGCCCCTGGGAAGTAGGCTGTAGAGTGAATAGTCTGCTATAAGGTGTATAATGGGGTCTGCTTCGCCTTAGTGAGTGTTTAACACATCATCCCCTCCCCACAATTAGTTGTGTCGGTTGAAATCACCTGCCAGGACCACGTCCACCCGCGTCCTAGTTCAGTCGTGTGCGGTTTAGATCAGGGTCTAGATGTAATTTATTGTCTCCTTTAGTGCTTGCTTATCTCTTATCTTAACGTAGACTGACACTACTAGGACCGTTCAACTAGGTAGTCGTAGCGTCGCTGCTGTGAGGTCTGGCGACTGTACTAGCAGCTGTTCAGCCTTAATGTCTTTCTGTATCCAGAGCATACTCCGGAAGGGCCACCTCCTGTCCCTACATGCGGTTGGCGTAAATTTGGCCTAGTGGGCGTGTCTAGCTAGTGTTGTGATAATCCTCCCTTCTTTGTTCTTCTACGCATAAGGTTCTTAAATAGCTAATACAGCAAAGTCTTATAGTTGCTTGTTATTTATTACGCTGTGCAGTACCTTATGTCTCTTTCCTGCATTAAGTTAGAATATCTTAAGCGTCCTAGGCATCCTAACTAGGGTATAGCACTTAACAGTTCCTAGAGAAAGATTTGTGGGGGCCCCCACAGGGTACGCATTTAGGGACCATCACTTGGCATTTGCTGTGGTGGTGTCCTTCGCTAGCGCACCTAGCACAAACCTGCTGCCTCGTGCATGTGAATGCCTTGTGCCCTAGCTGTTGGCATTAGTAGCACTGCAATAGTCTATTTCGCGGTTTAAACAGTCTTGTATATGCAGATTCTTTGTTGATGTGGAAGTACTGTTTTTGTAGCAGCTAGGCTGCATTGCTGCCTTTAGTGACATACACTACTATTAATCTATATGCCTTTCCTAAATCCTTTCTACTTAGCTAGCTAACTTTTGCTACCTGCACCCTGTTTTTAGCCCTAAGGGCCTCTAGGGCTCCTAGTTGGATTTGTCCTTCCTCTAACAGCACTGCTAGCCGGTTGGCGTTATCTACCCTGATTGGGAAGAGCTGGTCGCGCAGTATCCTAACTCCCCTAGCTGCTGTCTTGTGGGCTGCCTCTTTAACCGCCTAGAGCTTACTTTTGTCCCTACATGTGACTCTAATTCAATCAGTGTTCCTTAGGTCCCTAACCACTGCCGCACATCGCCATTCCACGCGCTTGTAGTTTGTCTGCATCTCCTCCTTAATAGCTTGTCTAATCTTGCCTAGTTTCGCCTTCTCCCTGTCTACCTCCTTAATCCTAGATGTGTTAATTATGCAGTAGAGTGTGTCTATTGTTGTTAAGAGTGCTGTGTTAGTAGAAGGGGTCTGTAGGTTACTAGGCTAGCTGCTTAGGGGCAATCATGCCACAGCAGCGTAAGATGGCGATCCACTAGGCAGCGTGTAAGATCTGGCTAGAAGGGTCTTAAATTTGTCTACTATTGCTTTGTTCTCTGCCTTTAGTGCCTCCACCTCTTAGGTGAGTGCCCTTGTTATTATCTTAATCTAGGTTACATGTTCTCTTTCTATCTGCTCTATTGTGGCTACCATCCTGTCTTAGGTCTCTTTAAGTGCTGTAAGCACTACAACTAAAGGGTCTTCCTTCTATCTTGCTTCTGCGCTTCTCTTAGGTATACCTGTTCCTTTGTTATGTCTTGTTCTTAGTTAGCCTTAAGTGCGGGTTAGTTGTGGGGCTCTAGGGGCCTCTTAGTTAACATTAATTACTTTGTCTGTTCTGCTTTTATTGCTTAAGTTTCCCTGTTGTCTCCTTGTATTCTCTGCCTTAGTCGCCTTGCGCGTCCTGACGCGTGTTCGGGTCGATTGCCGCCCCTGACGCGTGTCCTCCACCTCCGATTCCATCGATTCACGACTCCCCTGGGTCCCGCGCAGTCGTCTCGTCCTCCGGTACTTATCCCCGGTTCTCTAGGAGAGAGGGGGGGGAGAGAGGTAGGGGGGGGGTTTAGGGTTAGGTACCGGTACTTATCTTGCAACCCCCTCAGTCGCCGCAGCTCCGGTCTTCCTCAATTCGCCAAAAGTTGATCGGGACGGGAATCCTGAGTCAAGATCTCTCTCCTTCGCAAATTGCAGCCGGTCCCTCGCAAATCGATCCCGTCGACTTATCCCCGAACGATCGAAAACGCGCCTATTGGCCTGGATGGAGTTCGAGCAAGAGGTGAGCAGAGGAATAGGGGTACAGCAGGGGGCAGGGCAGAGTTAGGGCCAGGTTAAGGTCAGGGCTGACACAGGGGCCTTCTAAAAGTTCTAGGCGACCTAAGATAGAACAAGAATTGTTACACTACCCCCCCCTCTGTAGACTAATAGTCCCTATTAGTAGTAATTATAGTACAAAGTATTGCTGTTATGTCCTCTGCCTTCTTTAACTAAAACTAGTCTAATTTAGCTAGGTGTCCTTGCTAAGTATTCCTTTACACTACTAACAGTGTCCTACAAACTAAACGCCACGCATGCAGTTATTAATTATTAAAGTAGCAAGTGTAGTTTGTTAATTAGAGCTAATTTAGATAGGATAACAAGGTCTTTTCTATAGGTCCTCCTTTCTAAATTGTACGCTGTAAGGTAGGCTACTATAGCTTTAAAAAAGTTTACCTAGGTATGTTTAAAACTATAATTTAGTACTTATAAGCTAAAAAGAAGCTTCTTTTATAAGTAGAAAGACTAATCTAACTAAGATACTTTTTTTTTAATAGCTACACTAATAAAGTGCGCTTTAAATGTAAAAAATACTTTCTTTTTATTTATTCTAAGAGTCTAGAACGCTTACTGTGCCTTAGTCTTTTCTTAACTAGTAATAAAATAAGCTTATAAGAGCTTTATTATATCCTCTACACTTTTAAACTAAAACTAGTCTAATTTAGCTAGGTATCCTAGCTTTAGATAATCCTTTGTAATACTAGCTGTGTGTCCCTATATTAATGCTATGTGTGCACACTTGCTCTAATAGTAATCTAAATTAATGTTAAGTCTGTCTATAATAAAAGCTTACTATTATTTAAACATAAGTTCTTTGCTATTTATAAAGATCCTAATTTTAAGTGTGCGTTTAGTAAAGTAGATTTACTAGGTCTAAAAAGTGCCTAAAAAGTCTCTTGCACTTAGAGTAGTAAAAGTAGTATAAAGTGTTGTTAGAGGTAATTTAGTAGTTAGTAAAAGTTAACTAGCAGTTTTTAGCTAGATTAGTTGCTTAAGCTATGCTTATAGTTAAGTAATCTAATTATTAATAAATATACTACTAAAGGTTAACTCTAAATTAGGTAAAAGTATAGCTTTAGGTGCTGCAGGAGCAGGTTTAGCTGTTAATATAGATTATTAATTAACTCTAGAGGGCTTGCCTTAGCTAGAGCATATTTTAATTCTAGAATTAAAGGGTAGTTAGTTAGACATTAGCAGTTGCCTTTAATTTTAATAAGTTATTAGTAGTCTTTAGGTTTTTACCTTAGCGCACTTTTTATAACTTTTCTAAAGGCAATCTTAATTACATAGGGATAGAAAGTTCTAAACTTAAAGGCTTTAGTTAACTAAAAGTTAATAAGATCTAGTCTATAGACTAAATAGTTTAATATAACAGTGTGTAAGTATTATAACTTAAACTAAATTAAACACGTCTTAGAGCATAGACATAGTTAAATAAATAATTAGTGTAATATTATTAATAAGGCTATTACTAGTAAAAGTAAGTTTTCTAATATAATGTAACAGCGCAGGCAAGACAATAGGTCTAAATGCAGTAGGAATCTACTTAGAGGCATATAGGAGTGCGTGGGTGTAACGATCCTCATGAATCGTTCCATCTCGAGTCGCCCGGAACCTCCGGAAGGCCCTCGTATCGGCCCCGACCTCGACCTGGCCCCGACCCCTGCTGTTACCCCTATTCCCTCATGTATTTAGTCGCACCTCGCCCCCGTAGCTAGCTCGGTAGTTTTCTGAGATCCTACGTACAAGGCCTATAGGTGTCATTGGTATTCCCAGGTCTCTGAGTCCCCACGCACTCCCATATGCCTCTGAGTGGATTCATACCGCATTCGGACCCATTGTCTTGCCTGCGCCGTTACAGTGGGGACTCTAAACCTAGGAATGCTATTAACACCTATAGGCCTTGTACAAAAGAATATTAGAAAACTACTAAGCTAGCTACAGGGGCGAGGTGCGACTAAATACATGAGGGAATAGGGGTAACAGCAGGGGTCGGGGCCAGGTCAGGGTCGGGGCCGATACGGGGGCCTTCCGGGCCATCCGAGATGGAACGATTCATGAGGATCGTTACATAAGTAATAGAAGCAAAACTTTTTCTTTAACCTAAATTAGTAGGCACTTAAAGAATGTAAGCATAAATGTTTAAAGTATTAGAATAGGTGTTTCTTTAAAGGTTAGAATTAGCAGGTTTAGTAATCTTATAAGAGGTAAAAGACGCGCACATTTAAGAACTAATAGCAGTAAGCAGGTGCCTAGTGCTGCTTACTAGGCAGGCGCTGTTACAAATAAACAAGGCAGAGTCTTAATAAAGTTGCATGCTGCTCTTTAGATTAACTAAGAAGTAATTAGACGCTTGCTTAAATTTATAATAACAGGGCATTCTTACTATTATCCTTAGTTAGGGGGTTGCAGGCCTTAGGTTAACGCTAGATGTTAACACAGCAGATATTCTTTAATTAAGGCTTTAATTAAGGCTTTAAAGAAGGCGTAGAGTAGGTATAGGTGTAAGTAGTAACTATAATAAAAATTAGGATCCTAACAGAGAAATGTGTGCTAGAATTAAGCTAAGATAAAAAGTTAAAGACTGTGTTTTCTAAAGACACTGCCTAGCTTTATAGGCGCAACTAACCTCTGTGTCTGCAAATTAGAGAGGGGTTTTGCAACAGCGCTTCTAGGCACTCTATGCTGTCTTACTGCGAATATTAACCAGGCTCTCTCTCTATCTCTAACACTACATAGGCCTAATTTGCATTACGCAATGCATAAACTATATACCTGCAGCCCTAAGGCTAACATCTCTACTTTAATCACTTAAACCCTTAACATGCGCTGAGCTATTCTTGATCTCTGCAGGATCCTAAACAGCAACAGCGCGATCTTAGATAACGTTTGTCTGCGGGGTTTGTAGGAATTAATTAGTGGATGTAACGATTCTACGAATCGTTCCATATCGGGTCGCTTGGATCCTATCCGAAGGGTCCCCGTATCGGCCCCGACCATGACTCGACCCAGCCCCCCGCAGTTACCCCTATTCCCTCATGTATTTAGTCGCACCTCGCCCCTGTAGCTAGCTTAGTAGTTTTCTAATATCCTACGTACAAGGCCTATAGGTGTCATTAGTATTCCCAGGTCTCTAAGTCCCCATGCACTCCCATATGCCTCTAAGTAGATTTATACCGCATTTAGACCTATTATCTTGCCTGCGCTGTTACATTATATTAGAAAACTTACTTTTACTAGTAATAGCTTTATTAATAATATTGCATTAATTATCTATTTAACTATATCTAACTTTAAAAAGCGTCTAATTTAGTTTAGGTTACTATTCTTACACACTGTTACATTAAATTATTTAGTTATTATAAATAAGATCCTAGAGACCTTTTATTAACTAAAGCCTTTAAGTTTAAAACTTCCTATCCTCTATAATTAAGATTGCCTTTAGAAAAGTTATAAAAAGTGCGCTAAAGTAGAAACTTAAAAACTACTAATAACTTATTAAGATTAGAGATAACTACTAATGCCTAACTTTTAACTACTATTAGATTTTATTATAAAGACTGCAACCTATTCTAGCTGCAGCTAAGGTAAAATGCCTACCTTTAAAACTAAACTACTACTAACCTTAACAGCTAAACCCTCTTTTATAGGACCTAAAGCTAAAGACCTACTAGATTTAGAGTTAAACTAAAGTAACATAGCTCTTAAAAACTAAGTTGCTTAATTAAAAGCATAAATTAAACAGCTAACTAAATTAAAAACTATTAGTCTTAATTAACCTCTATTAACTACTAAATTACCTATAATAATGCCTTAAATTACTTCTACTACTTTAATAGTAAGAGACTTTTTAAGCACCTCTAAGCTTTTTTAAAGCTACCTTACTAAATGTACACTTAAAATTAAGAACTTTATAGACAGCAAAAAACCTACATTTAAATAATAGTAAGCCTTTATTATAGATAGACTTAACATTAATATAAATTACTATTAGAGTAAGCGCGCACGCATAGCGCTAGTATAGGGACACACTGCTAGTATTGTGAAGGAATACCTAGAGCCTAGATACCTAGCTAAATTAAATTACTTTTAGTTTAAAAACATAGAAAAAATAATTAAGCTTTTATAAACTTACTTTATTACTAGTAATAAAAAGACAAAGGTGTAATAAGTGTTTTAAACTCTAAAAATAAGCAAAGAAAAAGTGTTTTCTGCCTTTAAAGCTTACTTTATTAGTGCTGCTATTAAAAAGTCTATATTAAAAGTAAAATAGTTTTTCTACTTATAAAAAAAAATACTACCTAGCCTAAAAGTACTAAACCTAGGTTTTAAGCACACTTAGAAGAGCTTTTTTAAGACTATAGTAGCCTACCTAACAGCCTACAACATAGAAAGAAGAAATACCTCTACTATTTTAGAGTAAACTGTTAATCTTACCTAACAGTCTACTGTTAGACCTAGTATAGATTAGTCTTAAAAGGTTTCTAGTAATACATCTAAGGCAGTATACCATTCTAGTGCACCCTGACCTGCACCTCTGTTAGTACCTGTTACAATCCTTGCTTCGGGAAGCACTCAGGTCTAATAGGATTCCTAGGGGGGAAGTAGGACAGGTAGTAGGGGCTAATCCGGTAGGGTGTACAGTCCTACGTACAGGCTAATGGGCTAATAGAGGGTTCTAGAGTGACTAGATTGTAGTTTGCCCTATGTGCAGCAGTAGAGAGGCTAGGGTTAAACAGTCCTTTTAGACAGGATAGGAGGTATATATAGTGTAAGATATATAAATAGTATTATAGCTCTTTAGAAAGCTAAATGCTACTTAGTCTATGTAAAGAATAAACTAAATATTAAACACACCTTTTAAAGGTTATTTAATGTAGGAACTATATACATGTGCTAGGGCGCTAAGGGAAGCTTACAGGAGTTTATAAGAGCTTGCTAAGGGGAGCTTCTACAAGCTCCTTTTAGCTCCCTAGACTTACAGCCTGCTTTTCTATTAGACAACGCATTCTTCTACAACATTAGGCAGCTGCGCTGCCTTTATGTCCTCTAACTAGTCTTTAAGCAAGCCCTGTCCCCATCTAGCTAGATTGTGGAGCACTGCTGGTGGAGTTACGCTAGTCTAACTATAGACTGTAACACGCTGCCCCTCCTCCCTAGCGGCGTCCTTACTGCTCTGCTTACACAACTGTGTTAGTAAAAGTTTGTTTATAAAGTGTGCATTCTTTTACTAGAAGGCGTTTTTAATATCTATTCTTTTTATACTAAATAGCTTGTTAGTCCTGCTTATTTTATTATCCTTATATTGCTCTTTATTTTAATCCTTTTTACTAAATAAAGATAAGGCTCTATAGTGTTTACTAGTCTTTAGAGTTATCTTATGTGTTAACTTTGTTCTTAGACAAATACGTTAAGTGTGTAAAAAAATATAGCAAGTGTAACGCCTTTATTTCTAATGCTACTTAGAATTGTTTAGAGAAAGAGAGGGAAATGCTTCTTTAAAAGGCTAAGGTTTTACAGGCCTAAAACTACATGTTATAGGACAAGCAGTAGGCTTAAGTCTAAAAACAACTTTACTTGTAAAAGAAGATGCTAGGGGCAATAGATAAAGAGCATTCTAAATAGAATTATATCTAAAAGTTACTAGGCCTACTAAAAGCTTATTATGTAAAGTACTTAAAAAAAGATCTCTCCTCCTTAGATAAGATAAAAGCCCTTAAGGCTAAAGTAAAGGGCTGTTTTTTTTCTTAACTTTTATTAGCTAAGACTTGTCTCTAAAGGCTGCTACTATCTAGTAATAATGTAGCTATTCCTTTTAATATAGGTGCCTTATTACCTAGCTAGTTTCTTTTAAATAAGCTTAAAGGTACTTCTATACTAACAGCTGCGTGTTCTATAAATTCTTAGCTAGTTTTTATGTGTTTTTACTAGTAAGCTATTTTTTTTATTTTACTAGAAACTTTTTTTAGTTTCTTTAATTACTAATAATGTGCTTAACTTTATACTTTATTTTTTTATCCTTTTATTTTTAGGTAGACAAGGGAATTTTCTTAGGTGCTTTTTTTAGTTTAAAGATATAGAACTATAGATGTATCTTTATATGTAGGAGAAGCTTAAGCTTGCAGTTGTCTTATTAGGTTTAAAAGACTTTATATAGTCCTATTTTTTTTTCTGCTAGCTTTCTAGAGGGTCTTAGTATCTTTAGGTTTTTAGTGTTAAGATATATATAATCTCTTAGGTAAATTTCTAGTCCTAGTTATTATAATTTATTTGCATATTTCTTTATTATTTCTTTGCTAGTCCTAGCTTTTACAGCTAACTTTTTATGTATTTAGTGTAGGTCTGCTAGCTAATTTATTAATTCCTGTAGTGTCTGTACGCAGCAGCAGCGTTGCGGCCTGGATACAAGCGATCACGCACGAGCAGGATCACGTATCTATGTCACATGATGCTTGTGCGCGAACCTTTGTGCGCGAACATCTAGATATCCCCCTTTTCCTCTGTACAGAGGAAAAATAAGAAGCAATTAACACTAGTTACCTAACACCTCTATGTAATGTTTACACTGTGTAAACCTCTCTATCTTGTACGCATTTGCTAACACTAAGTGCTAGCTAGCAGAGAGTCTATTTAACACTAATTAGTAGTTTAAATACTATAAAAAAAAAGCTTTTTTTATACCTTTTTATTTAAAAGTTTATATATAAAAAGAATCTTTTTCCTTACTACTTTAACTATAAATTAGTAAGAGTAAAGACAGAGTCTAATTTATATGTAAGTAGCTATAAATCTTTATTTAGTTACTTAAGTAAAAGTAAGAAACCTATCTATATAATACTATTTAAAAGTATTATATAAATAGTAGTGCTTATTTAACACTAGAAGGTCTGTTTTATCTTTTTACATAAAGCTGTTTAGAGGTAGCGTATAATAAGAAGTAAGATAGTGTGTAACAACATATAATTAACTACTATAAAGTAATAAGCAACACTAGCTCTATTTATAACTAGCTAACATAACATATTAACATATAACTAATACATACTTTTTATAGGCATCTTAGCAAAGACCTTAGCAAAGTAGATAAATATTAAAAATTAAGTAAATAAAATTAAACTATTAAATAATATACTTAAAAAAAAGCTTAATTTATACACAGCTAACTTAATTATAAAACTTTATATATTAAGTGTAATAAATGTATGTACACTTAAAAACTTTTAAGATAACTTTATAAAGTAAAAGCTTATACCCTTTAAAGATCTTAGCTAACTATTTTTATAAAAACTAATTACTACTCTATAAAATAAAGGCATTAGCTTTAAGAAAAACATAATAAAAGCTACTACACTATATAAACTTATAAAAAAAGAACACATGTTTACTATTTTACTAAAGCATTATATAAAACTATTACTACTATTACTAGTTTTAACATAATAAAGAATGTCTTTATATAAATTACTTATAGACTTAATACTTTTTTTATAATTAGTATAACTACTTTATAATAGCTTACTGTATAAGAGTATAACTAGGCAGCTGCATATTTCTATAGCCACAGCTCTACATAAGATTCCCTAAAGCTTATACTTACTGTATATAATTTAATTACTGTACAATCTATACTAACTTCTACCTATATAAGATATTACAGCAGAGAACCTTACACCTAAGAAGGTTATATAATTCTAGAAGGCATAAAAGAAGAAAAATAACTATATAAAGTAATTATATAATATCTTAGTTAATAAAGCTATAGTATTTATTAAGCTTTGCTAACACCTTACTATTTTTAAAGTATTATACACAAGCATCTTTTCTAATATTCTTAAAAAGCGCGCACATATGTTCTACCTTTATAATATTAGTTTAGAATAATTATAGAAGTTACTATATAAGCAGCTTAGTAATTACTTTAATACTAACATAAACTATAACTAGTATTAGATAAATTAAATAATAATAAGCTTTATATAAAGTAAGTAAAAAAACTTTATAAAAACTTTATATAAAGCTTTTAAAGCTATAATTAATAAACTTACTGTCCGAACGTTAATCACAGGTATATTGATCCAACTCTGTGTGGATATCACGTAAGCTTATCTCACGTGATATCTGTGCGGGCTTGGCAGGGGGCCAGTATAAAACCAGCCATCCCAACGTACTTAGGATGGCAGCCGTCACCAGAATCAATACATTGTGTTGCCTGCTCACCTCTTGGTACGCCCCTTGGGCGTACGTTCGTTCGATCGAACCCAGGTCAACCGACACTGATCAGTCTGTCAACAGACCGTTTTGCTGCGAAAGCTTAAACCCACCGCGTGCGTAGCCACGCAGAGAGGGCTCCCTGAGCCTTCG
>NW_022985163.1:2727785-2746707 GCF_010093535.1 Lindgomyces ingoldianus | reverse complement strand
TAAACCTCTCTATCTTGTACGCATTTGCTAACACTAAGTGCTAGCTAGCAGAGAGTCTATTTAACACTAATTAGTAGTTTAAATACTATAAAAAAAAAGCTTTTTTTATACCTTTTTATTTAAAAGTTTATATATAAAAAGAATCTTTTTCCTTACTACTTTAACTATAAATTAGTAAGAGTAAAGACAGAGTCTAATTTATATGTAAGTAGCTATAAATCTTTATTTAGTTACTTAAGTAAAAGTAAGAAACCTATCTATATAATACTATTTAAAAGTATTATATAAATAGTAGTGCTTATTTAACACTAGAAGGTCTGTTTTATCTTTTTACATAAAGCTGTTTAGAGGTAGCGTATAATAAGAAGTAAGATAGTGTGTAACAACATATAATTAACTACTATAAAGTAATAAGCAACACTAGCTCTATTTATAACTAGCTAACATAACATATTAACATATAACTAATACATACTTTTTATAGGCATCTTAGCAAAGACCTTAGCAAAGTAGATAAATATTAAAAATTAAGTAAATAAAATTAAACTATTAAATAATATACTTAAAAAAAAGCTTAATTTATACACAGCTAACTTAATTATAAAACTTTATATATTAAGTGTAATAAATGTATGTACACTTAAAAACTTTTAAGATAACTTTATAAAGTAAAAGCTTATACCCTTTAAAGATCTTAGCTAACTATTTTTATAAAAACTAATTACTACTCTATAAAATAAAGGCATTAGCTTTAAGAAAAACATAATAAAAGCTACTACACTATATAAACTTATAAAAAAAGAACACATGTTTACTATTTTACTAAAGCATTATATAAAACTATTACTACTATTACTAGTTTTAACATAATAAAGAATGTCTTTATATAAATTACTTATAGACTTAATACTTTTTTTATAATTAGTATAACTACTTTATAATAGCTTACTGTATAAGAGTATAACTAGGCAGCTGCATATTTCTATAGCCACAGCTCTACATAAGATTCCCTAAAGCTTATACTTACTGTATATAATTTAATTACTGTACAATCTATACTAACTTCTACCTATATAAGATATTACAGCAGAGAACCTTACACCTAAGAAGGTTATATAATTCTAGAAGGCATAAAAGAAGAAAAATAACTATATAAAGTAATTATATAATATCTTAGTTAATAAAGCTATAGTATTTATTAAGCTTTGCTAACACCTTACTATTTTTAAAGTATTATACACAAGCATCTTTTCTAATATTCTTAAAAAGCGCGCACATATGTTCTACCTTTATAATATTAGTTTAGAATAATTATAGAAGTTACTATATAAGCAGCTTAGTAATTACTTTAATACTAACATAAACTATAACTAGTATTAGATAAATTAAATAATAATAAGCTTTATATAAAGTAAGTAAAAAAACTTTATAAAAACTTTATATAAAGCTTTTAAAGCTATAATTAATAAACTTACTGTCCGAACGTTAATCACAGGTATATTGATCCAACTCTGTGTGGATATCACGTAAGCTTATCTCACGTGATATCTGTGCGGGCTTGGCAGGGGGCCAGTATAAAACCAGCCATCCCAACGTACTTAGGATGGCAGCCGTCACCAGAATCAATACATTGTGTTGCCTGCTCACCTCTTGGTACGCCCCTTGGGCGTACGTTCGTTCGATCGAACCCAGGTCAACCGACACTTACTTTTATATAAAAAGCTCTTAGTCTATAATTCTAAAGTAAGATACTACTTTACACTACTATTATATAAGCATGCTAAGGGTAACTTAAACTTAAATAAGTAATGTTTTTAATTAAGCCTATATATAAGGCACTATATAGTAACCTTTGTTTAGCACTTTAGGTTATAATTAATTAACAAAATAATGCATTTATAAATAAATCCTAGAACATATACTACACTAATAGGTAATATAGCTTACTATGTACACATAGCTATTAACAACATAGAAGAAGCTTAAAGAGATATAAAGGATTATTTAAACTATAGTTCTTTATATAATTAAAGTAATGCTTTATTTATTATAAAAAAGAATGTTAGTTAATAAATTATTTTTATATAAATTAATTCTATATAAAACACTAATATATCTCTTTATATAAAAAATTTTATAACAAGACACTAACATATAAAAAGGTAAATATATACATTTAAAAGTTTAAAAGTAAACTAGAGTAGAAAAAAAAAAGTTACATAATAATAATAACTTAAATAAAAAAAAAGTAAAAAGATTATTAACTACCTTACTAATACTGCATTTCTCTACTGCGTAACTATAGAGGACATATACAGCCTAGAACCTAAAAGATACATAGAACAGTTTATTCTTAAAAATTAATACTATATAGTATACTAAGGTAAACTATAGAATACTAGCATAGTAAAGATTTCTACTATAGGGAAGTTATAACTTAAAGCATACTTATAAGAATTCCTTTATATAAAAGTAGACTAGACACTAAGAAAGAAAAGTATTAGCTTTAAAAAATAAAAAATAATAAAATTAATTAGTACTATATAAATTACTAACCTAGTTAGTAATGTAATGTATTACATCCTAGAAACTCTAACACTATTTCTGCTATTACTAGCAGATGCTAACTAACTTAGGGCATACTTTAATAACATTTTAAATGTTATTATATGTAAAGACAAAACTACTGTCTTTATTATATAAAAATAAAGACACTTTTTTTTAATATTAGTAAGAAAGAATTTATGTTTTTCTTTACTAAATTAAAACTTTACTGCCTCTACTGCTAATTTAGACACCCCTACATAAAGAGACTTTAGAAGATGCTAACTAGCGCTAGCTACAATATTAATGCTATAGTGCTAGAAAAGATTAAGAAGTTCTGCTACCTCTACTAATTATATAACTAGGCTTTATAAAAATTTAAGTTTATAATTAAAAATAACACTTACTTTAACTATAAAGTTATTATTAATATTATATAAATTAATAATAAGGATGTTTTACATGTTATTAATATAGACATATTATTTTAGGCTACTATATTTCTAAAATTTATGTCTACACAAGATACCTAGAATGCACTATGTAAATGCTAGATTAACACTTATTAAAAACCTTTAAACTATATTATGCATAACTTTAGTATAAACTTTACTTTAAAAGATTTTTAAGCTTATGCAAAAATTATAGAAGCTACATATAGGCAGATGCCTGTAGAAGCACATTAGGCAGTTAGAAAAGTTAAGCGCGCATATATACTTTTTTAATAAGTGTTTAACATCTTAAAGACTAAGCTAAGTAACTGTACAGATAATAAGGCTATCTTATAGATAGCAGTTAAGGCTCTAAACAACACAGCTAGCCTACACAGTCTAGTACCCACGCTGCTAGTCTTTAGAGCATACCTAAAAATTAACCTAAACTCTCTACTATTACTAGACATTATTATATAAGCAAGCGCTATATAAAAGGTAATAAAGATACTTTAAAAAAACTATATAAAAGTAAATATTAATTATATAATTAACACTTATAATAGCTTTATAACATATAAAGTTCTTAACCTCCCCCTTAGCTTAAAGATTATAGCATAAAGAGAGAAAAAAGGCTAAACTAGCCTATACAAGATTAAAAGCATTAAAGGGAAAAACATTATTATTAAAAAAAAAAATAGCCTACTAAAGCTCTAATATATATAGGTTAAACTATACTATAAAAAAAAAATAACTTACTTATAATAAATAACCTAAATAAACTAATTCTTATATAAAAAGATTTTTTAAAGAAAAGGAAAAAAAAACAGCTTTATAAAAATGTTATAAAGGTAGAACTAAAGCTTACTACAGACTAAGCCCTTTAGAATAGCAATGCTGCACTAGTGTAAAGAGAAAATATAGATACTAGAAAAAGTAAAAGGCAAAGAAAACCTGCATAAAGTCTAAACTAGGTATTTCTAACCTAAAAAGAAAAAGATAATTAGGCCTTATTTATTAAGCTTTATATAAATAGTGTAATTACTATACTTAGAAAACTATTTAAGAAATTAGACTATATAAAAATAAACACTTTAATTACTAATAGCACTTTTAAAGTTATAGTGTATAACTTAATAAAGCATAAAAGTTAGATTTTTAACCTTTACTTTATATAAAAAGTAAAAGGCAAAATAACTTAACTATATAAGAAATCCTGCTTAGTGTTTACTAGCTACTTAGATAAAAAGAAAAAAGAAATCTTTACTTAGTTACTAACTATTTAGAGAATAAGCTAGAGACTACTTTTAGCTATAAAAGTAAGCCTAAAAGCTATATATAAAATGCATTTTAAACTATGTAATATTATATAAGTATACATCTAATTAATAGATAAGCTTATATGCACACTATATATAAAGCTACTAAAGAAGATGCGCTAAAGCTTTCTACTAAATATAATACTCTAGGTTGTATAACCCTTATATAGAGCTACTAAATTAGGACTGTATTAGTTTAAGATATATTATAACTACTATAAAAAAAAGCTATGCATGTATATCTTTTTATATAACTCTTACCTTTTAATTACTAATAAAGGAGAGCATACTTTTAGTATTACTAGCCTATAAATAGACAACACTTTAAGCATTATAATAAAAAATTTTATGTAAAAAGAAAAAAAAAACTATAAAAAGTAAAGTTTTATATAAAAAGTAAAACTATTTTAGTAAAAAAGCAGCTTATTAAGTTTAATAGTAAAAAGATTAAACTTACACATAATATAGTAGTTTTTACTTAAAAAAGATAAGTAAGCTACCTTTATATAATTAACTTAGAAAATAAAAATGCTGTATAATAATATATTAAGCAATATGCAAAAAAGGTATACATTATATTTATATGTTAACTAGAGGCAGTATTTAACTTATCTATTACTACATAAACTATAGACCTTTTACATAATAATATTAACATACTTAATGTATAAATCTAATAGTAGATAAATAATAGTAAGTATTGTTGAATAGACTCTCTGCTAGCTAGCACTTAGTGTTAGCAAATGCGTACGAGACAGAGAGGTTTGCACGGTGTAAACATCGCACAGGGGTGTTAGGTAACTAGTGTTAATTGCTTCTTGTTGTTTTCTATTGTACAAAGGAAAAGGGTTAATATAGTCCTAAACTCTACGCACAGATCTCTGTGCACAGGGATCTAGGCGCATCTAAGCCACATAACTATTAACTAGGCGCCTAAATATTACTATTTAGACATTAGCAACTTTTTATTTTTCCTTTATATAAGACTTGCCTTATTTACACATACAGTAGACAGGTTACTATAGGGCCCTTTTTACCTATCTTATATAGGCTTAAGTCTATTAACTAATGCTTTAACTCTAACAGTTAGTTAGTTATATAAAATTAGTTCCTTAAAAGCAAAGTTTAGCGCCTTCTTTATATAAGCATTTATAAAGTTGTTTCTCTTATTAATCTACTTAATCTCTATAATCTCCCTTTTCTTATATAATTCTTAAATTAACATAATATTAATTATAAGTCTCTTCTTATTTATTATCCTAAGCTTTATAAGACATTTATATAAAGATCTTAAATCTGTGCATAGTACAATAGGTACAGGAGGTATTCTAAGCATATGTGTAATCTAGTTAATTGTTATGCTTAGTGCAATTACGCAGTTAAATCCTCTTACTATTCTATACAATTTACTAGCTAGTACAGAGCAGGTAACCTGTTTACACTTAAAGAAGTTCTAGTGTATAATATTACTTATAATTTTAAAGTTGTATAAGTTCTTAGTGCGCTGCTTTATTCTAAGAATAATAAAGAAGCTAAGCTATAAACTTAAGTTCTTATTATTTATAAATAATTTATTAGTAAAGATAAACAACTTTATATAAAAGAAATTAAGTAGTATGTATAATAATCTTTTATTCTAGTTATTAATTTGCTATTAGATTTGTACATTTAATGCCTTAATATTATTGTACAACAGCAACACAACTTAAGCGGCAGTAGACAGGTTAAATGCTGCCTTAGGTTGACATACTAATGCGATATAGGCACCTCGCGCGCGCTGTTTGACGTACTTCTGCGCAGCATCCTCTACCTTAGACTCTATTGTGTGTAGATTCCTAGCTTAACCTTTTTATATAAGAATAATATTATTTTATATAAAGCAAATCTTTCTTTTATTAAATTTAATAGCTTAATTATGTAATAGTATAGTTTTAGGCTTTACTTAAAAGTTAGCTTTAAGTAATTTTTTTTCCTCTCTTTATATAAAATTAGCTGTAATAATACTAAAGGTATTATCTGTTTATAGTCCTATAATACTAAACACTATTAGGCCTTTATGTGTAATTAATAAGTATAGATTATATAATAAGGTTTTTATAAAAAGTCTATTTTTATAATAGTTATAGTATGTCTTAAACTAATATAAGCCTAACTCTGCTACGCTGTATAGTAGTTATACAACTCTAAATATTATGTGTAGAGAGAAGCTTTTACAGAGTTCTCTTAGTAGTTATGCAAAGAAAGTGTAAACAAGCTTATCTATTAATTATACATATGCCTAAGTAATATTGTGTAGTTTATAGTGCATGTTATATAAAGCTATTAGTAATAAGCTAATAGCTAGAATTAACCTCTAACTTATTTTTTAAATTATAGGAGACTATGTAAAGATCTTTTTTTTCTTTTTATCTAAATATTTTATAAACATAAGTTATAACTTTTTATATAGTTTTATTAATTTTCTTTTAACTTTATATATAAGTTAAAGGTTAAAGATCTGTCCTTTATAAATTAATAAATTATATAAAAGTACCTTAAATATGCTACTTATAATTAAACTTTTTATTTTTGTACAGTCTAATTCTTTAAATAGTCTTCTAGGTGTTATAATTACACTGTCTACACAGAGCTTAATTGCTAGCGCGTAGTCTTCTTTTTCCTTTTAGGTTAGAAATGTTGTAGCCTGTAGATTTTTATATAGTCTCTCTTAGCTTTTTTTAGCTAGCTATAGTTCTAGTTCTAGTTTATATAATAAATCTAATACTGCTTAAGGGGCTGTTTTATGTAGTCTATTAACTAGAGTTAGTTGCTTGTGTAGGCAACCTCTCTTTTATGCCTATAAAGAATCCCTTTATACTAGGGCTAGTTTATCTAGATCTAGTAATTCTTATGTAAGTTTATCTTTATCCTTTATATAATAATATAGCATAACTTATGTGTAGTAGAGTCTTACTAGACTATTCTTTATCTTAATAATAACATCTAAGGCCTTAATTTCTTTTACTATATATAGTCCTGTTTATCTCTTCTTCTCTTACTATGTTTTTACTTTAGAACTAAGTAGAAGGTTTAGTACTTTATATAAAGTTAAGCTATTTTAGGTATTAATTATATAATTAATATTAACTTTTACCTTTTTACTTTAAAGCATTTTTATTACCTTTTGTATAGCATTAGCTTGCGTAATAATATTAGGGGATAGTGCAGAATCTATGTTAATTTTTAGGTACATTTTAAACATAAGCAATATAAGTATAAGACTGTTTAGTCTTACTATATTATTTAGGGCTTTAATAGCTATCTATAACACTAACTTATTGTTTGTATAATTATCTAATTCTGCACAGAGGATATTGTACGCACATCGCAGTAGTGCGTGCGCGCGCTTAATCTTCCCTAGAGCCTAATAGGCCTCTACTAGCATCTGTTAACATGTTGCTCCTATAATCTTTATGTAATTCTAGAAGTTTTTAGATGCAAAGTTTATACTAGAGTTATGTATAATATAATTAGGTAAGCCTTAGTACATGTTAATCTAACACTTATAAAGCACGTCTTAGGTATCTTATGCAGACATTAATTTTAAGAAGGTTGCTGCTTAGAATAATGTATCTATGTTAATTACATGTAGTATGTCTTAGTTACTAATTTATATAACATTAATTACTATCTTATAGTTAAAGTGTAAGTTGTTCTTAATTATAAACTTAAATTTTTATAGTGCTAGGTTGTGTAGCTAACATATATAGCAGAACTTCTTAATCTTCTTAAGTATAAAGAGATTAATGTTATGTCTAGCATTCTTAAGCATTATGTGAAGTTGTTTTATATAAGGATAGCTAAATCTTCTATGCAGTTATTAAAGTTTGCATTTAGTAAAAAAAAACATTAATTTCTTCTTTTATATATTAAAGAATAGATAACTTTATTTTTGTATAACTAAAACAGTATTTTTATTGCTTTATATAATTACATTCTGCACATTGTTAAAGTACACACCTATTTAGTCTACGTCTGCTAGAGACAGTAGGAACAGTGTTAGGGTGTTTAGAATGTAATATGTTATATTACTAACTAGGTTAGTAATTTATATAGTACTAATTAATTTTATTAATTCTTATTTTTTAAAGCTAATACTTTTTTTCTTTAGTGTCTAGTTTACTTTTATATAAGGGAATTTTTGCAGGTATGCTTTAAGTTATAACTTTCTTATAGTAGAGATTCTTACTGCACTAGTATTTTATAGTTTACCTTAGTATACTGTATAGTATTAATCTTTAAGGATAAACTGTTCTGCGTATCCTTTAGGTTCTAGGCTGTAGATGTCCTCTGCAGTTACGCAGTAAAGAAATGTAGCATTAGTAAGGTAGTTAATAATCTTCTTACCTTTTTTTTTATTTAAGTTATTATTATTATGTAACTTTTTTTTTTTACTCTAGTTTACCTTTAAACTTTTAAATGTACATATTTACTTTCTTATATGTTAGTGTCTTGTTATAGAATTCTTTATATAAAGAGATATATTAGTGTTTTACATAAAATTAATTTATATAAAGATAATTTATTAACTAATATTTTTTTTATAATAAATAAAGTATTACTTTAATTATGTAAAGAACTATAGTCTAAATAATCTTTTATATCCCCTTAAGCTTCTTCTATGTTGTTAATAGCTATATGTACATAGTAAGCTATATTACTTATTAGTGTAGTACATGTTTTAGGATTTATTTATAAATGCATTATTCTATTAATTAATTATAACCTAAAGTGCTAAATAAAGGTTACTGTATAGTGCCTTATATGTAGGCTTAATTAAGAACATTACTTATTTAAGTTTAAGTTGCCCTTAGCATGCTTATATAATAGTAGTGTAAAGTAGTATCTTACCTTAAAATTATAGACTAAAAGCTTTTTATATAAAAGTAAGTTTATTAATTATAGCTTTAAAAGCTTTATATAAAGTTTTTATAAAGTTTTTTTACTTACTTTATATAAAGCTTATTATTATTTAATCTGTCTAATACTAGTTATAGTTTATGTTAGTATTAAAGTAATTACTAAGCTGCTTATATAGTAACTTCTATAATTGTCCTAGACTAATATTATAAAGGTAGAACATGTGTGCGCGCTCTTTAAGAATATTAGGAAAGATGCTTACATATAATGCCTTAAAAATAGTAAGGTGTTAGCAGAGCTTAATAAATACTATAGCCTTATTAGCTAAAATATTATATAGTTACCTTATATAGTTGTTCTTCTTTCTCTATGCTTTCTAGAATTATATAACCTTCTTAGGCGCAAGGTTCTTTGCTATAATATCTTATATAGGTAGAAGTTAGTATAGATTATATAGTAATTAAATTATATATAGTAGGTATAAGCTTTAGGGAATCTTATGCAGAGCTGTAGCTACAGGAATATGTAGCTGCCTAGTTGTGCTCTTGTATAGTAAGCTATCACAAGGTAGTTGTACTAATTGTAGAGGAAGTATTAGGTCTATAGGTAATTTATACAGAGACATCCTTTATTACATTAAGA
Source organism: Lindgomyces ingoldianus (assembly GCF_010093535.1). Lineage (NCBI taxonomy): Eukaryota > Fungi > Ascomycota > Dothideomycetes > Pleosporales > Lindgomycetaceae > Lindgomyces > Lindgomyces ingoldianus. The sequence continues at coordinate 2,736,872 of NW_022985163.1, read as the reverse complement.
CTAGCAATAGTAGTAATAGTTTTATATAATACTCTAGTAAAATAGTAAACATGTGTTCTTCTTTTATAAGTCTATATAGTGTAGTAGCCTTTATTATGTCCTTCTTAAAGCTAATGCCTTTATTCTATAAGGTAGTAATTAGTTTTTATAAAAATAGTTAGCTAAGATCTCTAAAGTGTATAAGCTTTTACTTTATAAAGTTGTCTTAAAAGTTTTTAAGTGTATATACATCTATTATGCTTAACATGTAGAGTTTTATAATTAAGTTAGCTGTGTATAAATTAAGCTTTTTTTTAAGTATGTTATTTAATAGTTTAATTTTATTTACTTAATTTTTAATGTTTATCTACTCTGCTAGGGTCTTTACTAAGATGCCTATAAAAGGTATATATTAGTTATATGTTAATACATTATGTTAGCTAGTTATAGATAGAGCTAGTGTTGCTTATTGCTCTATAGTAGTTAATTATGCGTTGTTGCGCGCTGTCTTACTTCTTGTTGTACGCTGCCTCTAAATAGCCTTGTGCGAAAAGATAAAATAGACCTTTTAGCATTAAACAAGCACTACTATTTATATAATACCTTTAAACAGTATTATACAGACAAGTTTCTTACTCTTACTTAGGTAACTAAATAAAAATTTATAGCTACTTGCATGTAAATTAGACTTTATTTTTACTCTTACTAATTTACAGTTAAAGTAGTAAGGAAAAAAATTCTTCTTATACATAAACTTTTAAATAGAAAGGTATAAAAAGAGCTTCTTTTTTTATAGTATTTAAACTACTAATTAGTGTTAAATAGACTCTCTGCTAGCTAGCACTTAGTGTTAGCAAATGCGTACAAGACAGAGAGGTTTACACAGTGTAAACATTGCACAGGGGTGTTAGGTAACTAGTGTTAATTGCTTCTTGTTATTTTCTATTGTACAAAGGAAAGGGGTTGATATAGTCCTAAACTCTGCGCACAGATCTCTGTGCACAGGGATCTAGGCGCATCTAAGCCACGTGACTATTAACTAGGCGCCCAAATATCACTATTTAGACAAGTATAGTCTTACCTTTCTACTATTACAGCTTAATTATGTAAAGCTATTTATCTTTATAAATAAATTATTTACTAATAATAAAGACTTTAGCTTATAGCTAGAATTTTTAATTATATTAAGTAATAAAAACTATATAAAGTAAAGCAACTACTTTAAAATACTAGGCAACATTATACACTAAAATTCTACTAAGTGTAAAAAAGTAACTAAGAGTGTTCTTACTAGTAAACTATATAAAATAGTTAAAAAGTTTAATAATGTAATTACTTTTAGTATAACTTTATAGTAAATTATATAAACACTTAAACTGCTACTAATCTTAGTAGTAATTTACATAAATTTAAGGTTTTTATATAATTACCTTATTAAGCTAAGCACTACTAGTAAAAAGCAACTTATAATTAACATTATGTTACTTTATAAATTATATAAAAAAAAGGAAATTACTAAAATAAAGTAGATTAATAGTAAAGACAACTTAGTAAATATATGTATAAAAAAACACTAAACTAAGCTTTTTAATTATTAGTCTTAACTAACTGCCTCTCTGTCTAGATAAAAGCATCTATAGACTAGCTAGATCTTATGTGTAAAGATGCCTTAGACTAACTAGACTAATAACACTTTTATATAAAACTTATTTTTTTTATTTTTTTTTATTTTTTTTTATATTATACACACTTATTTTTTTTATTATAAGGATCTGTTACTGTTAGCACTATATAAAAAAAAAAGAGCTAGGGGATTATACAGCAGGGCTTAGAAAGTAAAGGATAAAGAAAAAAAAGCTATTTATATAGCATAACTAGCCTATCCTAACGCATAGCATTACTAAGGCAAGTCCTAATAAATAAAGTAAAGTAAAGGCAGAATATAATTAGATAAACTTACATAAACAGAAGGAAGGTAACATATATAGAAGGTAACTTTTTAAATAAAAAGAAAAGTTACTAGTGTCTGTACGCAGCAGCAGCGTCGCAGCCTAGATACAAGCAATCACGCACAAGCAGGATCACGTATCTATGTCACATAATGCTTGTGCGCGAACCTCTGTGCGCAAACATCTAGATATCCCCCTTTTTTTTGTATAAAGGAAAAATAAAAAGTAATTAACACTAGTTACCTAACACCCCTATGCAATGTTTACACTGTGCAAACCTCTCTGTCTCGTACGCATTTGCTAACACTAAGTGCTAGCTAGCAGAGAGTCTATTCAACATGTAGGTCTATAAGTTAATTCCTATGCAATGCAAAGTAGGGGTTATATCTAAAATTAGCTTTATATAGTGTTTCCTTTATTATAGCTAATTCTATGTTATTAATAGCTAGCTATGCTATTAGAAGCTATGCTGCCTAATTATTTTAAGTGTAAGAAATGTACTTTCTTAGGTATCTTTCTACTTCTGCGTTTGCTCTCTTAGTCTAGCTGTCTGTTTGCAGGTGGTAGGCTGTTAATAGCTTATATGTTATACTAAGGTGCCTTATTACTGCTTTTTAGAAGCTGCTAGTAAACAGCTTATCTTAGTTAGAGATAATAATCTTAGGGTATCTATGTACTAATATTATGTTTTGTTTTAATTTATAAATAAATTTCTTAGCTATTATTATTTTTTCTAAGGGCTAGGTATATAGATATTTAGTAGTTTTATTAAGTGCTACTATAATTATGTTGCACATTCTGTTAGTCCCTAGTTCTTTAGATAGAGGTAATTCTATAATAAAGTCTATTATAATTATTATCTATAGTAACTTTAGGGCTTTAATTAGTTAGAGGTACCTGTATAGCCTGTGCCTTTATAAGTTGTTTCTGTTGCAGGTATTACATTCTCTAAGCACCTCTATACATAGTTGCTTTACCTTTAGTATTTGCTAAAAAATAGCAGCCCTTAGCTTTTTCTAGAGGGTGCCTATTCTAGGGTGTCTAAACATTAGAGATTTATAGTATTTACAAATTAGGTTCTTCTATCCCTACTTACTAGCTATAAGCATGTAGAGTTCTTTTATAAGTTTAGGTCTATTATAAATTTATTCTTTATTAGTTTTCTTAAAAAGTGTAAATTCTTTAGTTCCTTTCTTTTCTTTATTAAAGTAGTTTAGTCTTTAGCTAAGGGCGTTAGCCTGCTAGTTTTATGCTCTAGGTATGTGCTTAATAATATAGTTAAACTATGCAAGTTCTATTGCCTATTTTATATGCATTAGTAACAGTTTCTTTACTGTTAAGAACGTAACTAGGTTTATATAGTTAGTTATAATATTAAATAGTTTTACTATTCTATGTAGTTCTATAGACTAAACTTTTACTGCATTAAGTACAGCTTTTAGTTCTTTATTAGGTATGCTATAGTTAGCCTTAGGTCCTAAAAACTTAGCAGAATAGTACGCAACTAGGTGCTATTTTCTGTCTTCTTGTTTCTAGTAGAGTGCAGCTCTGCTAGCTCCTAAAGATGCATCTGTGTAGATCTTTATATCTAACTATAGATTATACATTCTTAGCACTAGCTTAGCTGTTATAGCTTATTTTAATGTTATAAATGCTTTATTTATTTCTAGGGTCTAGACAAACTTTACTATAGCCTGTTCCTTAGTTATAGTGTTTATTAATAGTATAGCAATTTTAGAGTAGTCCCTAATTATTTGTCTAACATAGCCTAATAGTCCTAGAAATCCCTTTACTTCCTTAACTATAGTAGGTTCTAGCTATTTAAGTACCTTTTGTACTTTAGCTAAGTTAATCTTTATTTCCTTTTTATTAATTATAAATTCTAAGTACTCTGTTTTAGTAACATAGAACTTACATTTAAAGAGCTGCAGGTAAAGTCTATACTTTCTAAGCTATTCTAAGACTTTTTATACCTTTTATACATAGTCTTCTAGGGTATCTTTTAAATAGATAAGGACGTTATCTAAATATACTAGAGTAAAGACATTAAGGTATAAGTTAAGGGCTATATTAATAATTTACTAGAATGTTGCTAGGGCATTTATTAAGCTAAACAGCATTACTAGTAGTTTATAAAGTCCTTATAGGGTCTTAAATACTGTAAGCTATTTATTACTTTTTTTTATTCTTATTTTATTAAATCTGTCTTGTACATTAAACTTTATAAAGTACTAGGTTCTTTTTAATTAGTTTATAATATTTTATATAATTAGTAAAGGAAACTAATTTTAGATTATATTATTATTTAAAGTTCTATAATCTTAATAGACTTTAATTTTTTTTTTTATAAAAACTATAGCTAAAGCTACTAGGCTATAGCTTTTTTAAATATAGCCTTATACTAACATCTTATTAACATATTTTTACAAGGCTTTCTTCTATATCCTTGTTAAGGGGCAAAGCTTATAGGTTTTTAGGTTAGGATCCTTTATTAAGTTAATAGCATAGTTCTAAGGCTAGTGTAGTAGTAGTTCTTTAGAGTTCTTTAGTGTCTTAAACATATCTTTATAGTCTTTATACTTAGGTAGGATGCAGCTTTTTTTTAGATTTATATAACACTAATTTATTTTACATTCTTTTTAATTTTTTTATAGAATACTTCTTTAAGTTTTTTTTTTATTATTTTTATTACTTAGGCTTTTAGCTTTTAGTAAGGGAATTTCTAGAGTTTTCTTTTCTTAGGGTAGTAACTGCTACCCTGCTTTACTTGTTTATAGACTAGGTATCTGTTATTATAGCATGCTAACTAGGTTATGTGTGCATAGTTATTAAAAGTTTCTATAGTTATAGTTCTCTAATTAATTATAAAGTTATGTGTTCTAAGCTAGTTATAGCCTAGAATTACATTATATTTACCTTTTAGCTTAAGTATATTTATAGACTTCTAATCTTTTATATTTAGGGTTTTAAAGTCCTTTTTATAGGTTTCTAGGTTAATCTATCCTCTGCTGTACTTAATTAATAATGTGTTAGTAAAAGTTACCTTAAATAAGTTTTTTTTTATGTAAAATAGTATACTTTACTTATCTACTTAGTCTTTATTTATAGCAGTAAAGGTGCATCTGCTATCTACAAGGGCTAGTCTAGGCTATTCTTTATATGTAAAAGTAGTTGTTAGGCTGTGTCCTGCCTCTTATCCTACTGCAATTACTACTAATATGTTATGTTTAACTTTTTTATTTAAAAAAAATAAGAATTAATATTTTATAAGTTATTATTAAACTTATCTTTTTTTTTTATAAGTTTAATGTTCTTAATTATAGTAGTTAGCTGCTTTACATTTATAATCTTTAACTAGGTAATGTAATGTTAGATAGTCTTCTTTTTTTGCTACTTTTTACTAGAAGTAGTAAAACCTATAATTTTTTTATTTATTACACTTTATCTATGCTTTTTGTTTGTAAGAAGGAGCTGTTTAATAAGTGTAATAATTTATAGTTTTATAGGCTAAGGCTGTTCCCTGCTATAGGCAACTATTGTAGTTCCTTTTCTATGTAGGCTACTATCCTGCTTAATGTTTATTGTCCTAGTGTTTAACACAGTATTGTTGTGTACACTAGTACTAGGGGTACAGACACTTATTAAGTCTGTGTAATATGTTAAGGGGACTTTTTTAGGTCTACTGTAAGTATTCCTTTGTTTGTACTAGCTGTATAGGGTGATTTTTCTATTAGCAACTATTAGTGCTATAGGTGCTACTTCTGCAAAGAACATATTATCTATAGTTCTGTTATATTACAAGAGCTTTTCTAGAGATTGCTAGGCTTAGAAGTAGTGTTTTAGGTTTTTTAGGCGCTAGTTATAGTACTTTAAACCTAGTAAGTTTACTTAGCTATTCTAGCTTTTAATTTTTAATCTTAGTAAAGAATTACTATTACTTTTTTTTATTTATAATGTTATATTTAACTTTAGCTATTCTTTATATAATGTTAAATATTAAGTAGTTATTACTAATGTTTATTTAGTAAAGTAAGACTATATAATTACTTAAGTAGTTATGTTATAACCTGCACTTCTAGCACTTGCATTTCTAAAACTGTTAGAAAAGTTCTCTTACTAAAGTACTAGAGGTTTAGTTTTAAAAAAAGAATTATTTTTTTTTAAACATTTATAATGTATCTTTAGATTTAAGTCTTCTTTTTATATCTTTTAAAGATTGCAAAGTTCTATAACACTATATTAAAGCTACTAAAATTTTAAATAACTACTTTCTAATATAGTTTAAAATAGTTGTTTAAAGAGTAGTTTTTTTTATATTACTAGTAAAGTCTATTATTTAGTTTTTTTTATATTTCTTTATCTATAAGGCTATATTTAGCAGTAATAGCTTTTATTGTTATAGTAGTATTTTTATTCTCCCCCTTTTAGAAGTTTAGGCAGTTTTAGCAGAAATGTTCTACTTTTTTATAGTTTAAGTAGGCCTTGTCCTCTAACTACTTTTATTATTCCTTTATTAGAGGTAGCTTATTATGTCTTAGAACTTAGTTTTTCTTTAGAGGGGGGCTTTATGTATACTTTACATAGCTAAGGTCTATTAGCTTTTTATTATATTATAAAAGCTTTTTTTTTTAGGGATAAATTCTAGCTTTTAGAAAGTTCTTTTTAATTTCTTTTTTCTTTTATGTTCTTTATAGTAATTATTATAAGTTGTTACTTTTTTAATATAGTCTTTAAGAGTAGTTAGTTAGTCTATATGTATAAACTTATCTTTTACTTTATTATTTAGTCTGTTATAAAACATGTAGTATAGGGCTTTCTAGTTGTTCTATCTATATATAGCTATTTGCTCCCTAAAGCGCGCTGCATAGTTTTAGACTAGTCTGCTGCCTTATTTTATGTTGTTTAGTTTATTAGCTGCAATTTTTTTTTTATCTAAAGTCTTATAGATAGCTAATAAGGCTGCTTTAAAATTTTTAATGCTACTAAATACTTCCTTAGTTTTAGAGTTAAGTAGTGCGCTGTTAGCTCTAAAGTCTATCTAATTATTAGTGTAGAGTTAGAACTAGATTGTAAAGGGGCCTTTTAAGTGTAATTTTATCTAGAAGATTATTTCTGTGTTAGTCTAAAATGCTCTCTTATTATATTATATATAGAGGTGGCATTTAGTAAAGAATAGTTAGAGGTCCTTTAATAATTCTTTAAAAGGCTTTAAAAGAGCTAGTTTTAAAGCCTTTTTAGCTATAACACTTGCTTTATTTATTAAGATATTTTAAACTTTTGCTAGCTTTACTTATAGTTTATGTATCTAGTAGGCTTAAGTAGTAGCCTTATAAAGGTTAATAAAAGGTAGGGGGCTTTATAAATTTATAGTTTTTTAGCAAAAGTTAGTTATTTTTTACTTAAGTTTTAGTAACTTACTAACTTTATTACTAATTTACTAGAGTTTTTTAATATTGTCTTAGATTAAGTTAATCTGTTCTGTAAAAACAGCTTTACTTTAGGTAAAAACTTCTATAGATTTTAATAGCGCAGTGTAGGCTATATTAGAATCTAAATTATGTTATAAGGTTACTATACTTTTTAAAGGGGGTAGTGTTTAATGTTATAATTTTTGCTTTAGAAAGCACTTAGGTCTAATAGAATTCCTAGGGGGGAAGTAGGACAGGTAGTAGGGGCTAATCTAGTAGGGTGTACAGTTCTACGTACAGGCTAATAGGCTAATAGAGGGTTCTAGAGTGACTAGATTGTAGTTTGCCCTATGTGCAGCAGTAGAGAGGCTAGAGTTAAACAGTCCTTTTAGATAGAATAGGAGGTATATATAGTGTAAGATATATAAATAGTATTATAGCTCTTTAGAAAGCTAAATGCTACTTAGTCTATGTAAAGAATAAACTAAATGTTAAACACACTTTCTAAAGGTTGTTTAATGTAGGAACTATATACATGTGCTAGGGCGCTAAGGGGAGCTCACAGGAGTCTATAGGAGCTTGCTAAGGGGAGCTCCTACAAGCTCCCTTCAGCTCCCTAGACTCGCAGCCTGCTTTCCTATTAGACGACGCATTCTTCCACAACGTCAGGCAGCCGCGCTGCCTCCGTGTCCTCTGACTGGTCTTTAAGCGAGCCCTGTCCCCATCCAGCTAGATTGTGGAGCACTGCTGGTGGGGATACGCTGGTCCAACTATAGACCGTAACAGTACCCTAGTCTACCCTAGCTACCTATTGACAACCCAGCTAGACACCTGCCCCTAAAAGACAGACGACTCCTAGCAACTGTTACAATTGTGGAAAACCAGGACATTTTGCCAGCGACTGCCCTATCCCTAGGGTACAAGAAATAGGGGGGCGGAGCGGCATGGTGATTTTCTTTGATGCTATGATCAGTTAGCAGACCGAGCCATAGGATGTTAGGTGCACGACAATACCTATAAGGTGGAGAATTAGATAATAGCTAAAGAAGAAACTAACAAAATTAACTAGACTATATAGGTAAGGCAAGCAAACACTTGTTGCTATAAACAACAAATTTACTATATTAATAACAACTACACTGCTAGTTACTACTAAACAAAAACATTACAATAAAGGCATTATATTAGTATTAGGTTTTTAGTCTATTTCTTAGTAACAGGAAATTTTAGTTAAGATAGTTGTACTTATTATATCCTATCTAAATTAGTTTTAAAGCATTTCTAAATACTTTCTAAACACTGCAGATAGGGACTATTAGCCTATAGAGGGGGGGGTAGTGTAACAATTCTACAAATTGTTCCATATTAGGTCGCTCGGATCCTATCCGAAGGGTCCCTGTATCGGCCCTAACCATGACTTGACCCAGCCCCCCGCAGTTACCCCTATTCCCTCATGTATTTAGTCGCACCTTGCCCCTGTAGCTAGCTCGGTAGTTTTCTGATATCCTACGTACAAGGCCTATAGGTGTCATTGGTATTCCCAGGTCTCTGAGTCCCCACGCACTCCCATATGCCTCTGAGTGGATTCATACCGCATTCGGACCCATTGTCTTGCCTGCGCCGTTACAGTGGAAGAGTGGCCGAGCCAGGCAGACGGAACAGAAGCTGTTAAGTCTAGCAACGCTATATAGTAAAATGCTTAATAATTTAGTACAGCACAGATAGCGCAAATTTTAGTCTTGCAAGTTGTA
>NW_022985163.1:2582863-2726675 GCF_010093535.1 Lindgomyces ingoldianus | reverse complement strand
AGACATAGTAAGCCTTTTATAGCTAACATTAAATAAGATGCTTATGTAATAAACATAACTAACTGCAGATCTAAGATTTTCTAGTGCTAAGAAATTGCTAGCTTAGAAGCCTCTAAGCCAGTCTAATATCGTTTATGAGGAAAGAAGCATCATATTTGGTAGACTAAAAGACTCAGTAGCGTATAATATAATGAAGAATACAACCCATGACCATGTGCTTCGCCAAACAGCGAACTCCCTCTGGGAGATGTTTATTCGTGAAATGGTGCAGGGTCATATTGACGTTCTAGATTCTCTAGGAAAAGTTAGTAACCCTTGCCGGGTTGAGGGGCTACTTGTTTCCTCTTTTAGTTAGCGTGATCTGGTGTTCTATCACACCTCGTATTGCTTTTTCTGATAAGATATGGCGGAAGGCCACGTCTCGTGCCGCGGACATCAGAAGTAGGCCAGACCAAACTAGGACCTGGAAATAGCTAACCTGTAAACTTCTCGTATTGAAGAAGGTTCGTCGGCGTTTCGTCCCTCAATTTGCCACGAAGCTAAAAGGCCACAGAGGAAAGGGACTATCTTCCCAAGAAAAGGATCCTCCAGGGGCAGTTCTCCACAGGCATAGTGAAGAGGCCAATTGTCGGGGATAAAATAACTTCCAATTAGGCCACTGCTTCTGTGATTTCTAGCCTTGAAAGTTTGCAGTTGTCGGCTCTGGCAAGAGATTCGGTAAATAAATAGGAGCACCTTGCGGGAACACTGTCTCGGATTTTATTTACCAGAGGCTCGGATGAGTGTAAGGCTGATGAGAAGAAATTATCGAAGCTTTTGGCCGACATCGGTCGGCCAGGAGGATCACCACGAAAGAAAAAAAAATTTCAAGTAGCCGAAGCTTTCAGATCAGTGGGACTCTGTCTCCTCACCCCTTGCCTTCTTCAACAACTTGAAAAGATGTGGAGATGCGCTTAGGACGTCCAAGGGTCGTCTAAACGTCAGTGAAGGTGCGTGTGAGAGTACCCCGGTGGGTGGGAACATATGTCGTCTTGCTGCAGGAACAACGTGTTCATCTCCAAAACGAAGCTCGTGGTGCCTTGCTATTGGTTGAGAGAGATGCCGACGTGCTGGATCTGCGGGAAAGGTTCACAAGACCTGCAATGGGGATGTCGGAAACATAGGCGGGGAATCCTCTTCTGGCAAAAAAGACAAGGCATCGAATCGAGTCCTTCCCGTGTAAATAGCCAGCCTTAGAGCATGAAGTCTCTTCGCAATTGGCGTACTACTCTTAACTTTAGTCCGATACCGCCCGGACTGCATATGATTGTGGAGAAAAGGAGTGAGCGTGGGCTGATTTGTTCCAAATTGATGGATTGGGCCCCTGTGATCATGGAAAATATGTCGGGAGAGTTGGAGTGACCAATGAGGTGCTTACACCAAACAGAGTTGAGCAAATCCATGCCTCCTCTTCATCATATGCCGCCCGGTAACTTCTTTCACGCGGTTCGAAACCTTGCGTGACATTCTCAGCAAAGAATCTCAACGGTAATGTCTGAGTCCTGTAATGAAGGTAGGCTGCACTGAGAAGGCAACTGTAGAAAATTCGAAGCCAAACCCTATACACATTCTTTCGAAGGCAAAGATCGGCCTTCAGATGGCGCCACGGGATGCAATGACTGGAAGAATCACCGAAATTCCAGCTAGCATACCAGAGCCACATAGATCGACAATCAGAAGTCTGAATGAAAGAGTCTACAAAAACGTTGGACAAAACAGCATGGCAACTCTGCAGCTTACAGCTCAAGATGTGGACCAAGTCCTTCGCGACATCAACAGAACCATAGAAATAATCAACAGCTCTCTCCAAGGCACCGCTTGGACGGACGCTTCGGCAGCCCTCATTACCTTACGAGATGTTGTCCAGAATATCGCCAACCCATCAGGCCAACGTAGGAATTCGATTGGTCAATATAGTAGCGTTTGGCCGGGTTCGCAGTGGAGGGCTGGAGGTGCATAACTTACGTTTTGTGAAGAAATAAATCCTATAAAAAGTTTTTTAAGACAAAAAATGTACCTTGCGCTATGAAAAAGGCGGGGGTAGGGGCGTACAAAATAGTGGGACTGGGTTTGCTTTCCATTTTAAGGGCGAAAAACTTGGATTACAAAGGCTTGGGAAAAGTCCTGGGAAAAGTTTTGGGAGAGGTCTTCCGAAAAGAAATCTTATTTGAATAGGTCTAGAGTTAGACCAAAAAATGATTGGGCTAGTGAATCATGGAGAGTTGAAGTTGGTGTATTCTCGCAATGATATTTATGCGTGAGATCGTGCTGACGTAGTGCCACAAGAAGGGTTCCGAAACAGATCTCCTCCAGCCAAATACCACAAATAGCAGAATGTAGGGGATATTAGAATTCATTCCTTGCTAAGGGCGGGAACGTTGTCGATCTTGGAACGCATCTTGGATCTCGTGAGGCTGAGTAGTTGCGCTGTGATGTCAGACATGGAGAGCTTAGTAATCCCGATCTATGGTGCACGTGTGGAGGGTGTTTCACACACTCAACCTCCAGGGCTCTCCGGTGTTTGTGCTGCTCATCTGATCCCCCGTTTACTTTCTACATTAAATCGATAACATCTTTCTTTCCCATTCTCTATTGCGGAGCCCTAAGTGAGATAGCAGATGTTGGAGCAGCCTCAGCGCACACAGGGCACAAGTTCTTGATCCACAAAGGCTTAATTAGTCAATCAGTACCTTATGTATTAATATATTAGGCATAAACCTACATACATATAACCCTAATCATCATTCTGGCACAAAAAGGTCGTGCAGTCATACAGTCATTAGCCGGAAAGTACAGTGAGGCTATAAGGGAAAGAGAAAGAATCAAGTCGCGAGTCCCAAACCAATGGACACCAAGGTACTTGAACCAAGGAAGGAAAGAAGACTAAAGATAAGGGGGAGGTAAGGCAAACTGGTGTTGGGTAGACAAGAGGAAGAAATGTGCACAAGGGATATTCACCAAACGCCACCCACCAACTTCTCTAGAGAGGGTCATCCAAATACGGCGAAAATGTTTAGGCCAGTCAATCCAAAATAACCACATCCACTCTTTGCTTCCCCTTCCCTTTAAAATCCCACTCCGAAATCGCAAGTGTTCCGTTAGACGGACCCCCGTGATCCGGCCACTTCAACTCATCACTTTGCATGCCAGAATTTTCATTTTCAAGTAATGAAACCTTGCCTCCAGTGTCTCCGTCTGGGTGTCCTCCAACCTCACGACTGCCATGCCCGTTTTCATCTCTTGTGTTATCAATTCTTCTCTTCTTCCTTGCTGGCGTCAGCGGACTGACGGGGTCAGGAACTCCCGGTGGAGGACAGTTAAGATCTTTTCCATAGCATGCTTGTTCCCGGGCGTTGTGGTCGCCAAAGCACACAAGATTTGAGTCGGGCGCTCCGGCAGGGGGTAAATCGTCAGGAGCCAATGAAACGGTGTTTGCGTTCGGGTAGTTAGGAGCTATTGGATGTTGGCTTTGTTGTTGTTGTGGAGTATGCAGAGGGAAGCAAGGGGGGTCGAGCCAACAGAAAGTTTGGACGGTAGGTTCGTTTTGGACTTGGTATTGATTTTGGGTTTGGTTCCGTTTGTAAGAGGTATAGACATTTGGTAGGTTTTGGTTTGGGTGTTTGTTTTGGCATGAGCGCGAGAAATCGGAAGTCGTAGTGTCAGGGTAAGTTAGAGGGGAAGGAAGTTGTGCGGTCGTGGTCACGGTCGCGGGGGTAGAGCCAGACGATGACGAGGAGCACTCAGGTGGTATTGAGAAGCCCTGTCTGTTCGATTCATGCGGAGAGGGAAGGGTTGCTGAAGAGGCAGTAGACGCCGAGGGCGATGGAGAAGATGCAAGTACAGATATGTGACTCGTGGAACTGAAAGTCGAATCGGATATTTTGGACGGGCCGTAGACATTTATAAAATCACTCCCTTGAGTCGGCATGCTTGGCATTGCAATATTTTGCGGATGCGACACCGTCGCTCGAAATGCTGGTTGAGCTTGTTGAAACGCAAATTGGCGTTGTTGCTGACGTTGCTGCTCTGCGGCGAGTTGAGCTGCTCGCCGTCGTGTCGCCGTCGCCGATATAACAGCATTTCTTTGAGCTTGGACATGAGCAGCCTGGATTTGAATAGTACTCTGCGGATTCAAGTGCAGATTTGGAGGTCGCGAGGCATGTCCAGTCATATGATGATGTATCCCATGTGGGTGAGTAGTGGCCTGGGTTTGCTGCCTCGCCATAATCAGCCCCTGTAATTGCCGTTGTCTCGTTACCATGGCCTGACGTTGTTGGATTTGTCTGTCGCTCATTTGATTTCCTTGCATAGGAATCCCCTCAGCAGTCATCTTCTCGACATCCAACAAAATGGGAGAGGCGGCTGAGGATCCCCGGCGTTGAGGTTGTTCTGATCCGGTCGATGAATAGGTATCTGCATCCAACATACGGCTAAGTCTCGCATTCATGTCATCTTTCTTGGCCTCCTCCTGCTCAAGATAGGTGTACCAGTAGATAATAAGCTCATTGCGCACTTCTCGGAAGGCCTCGAGGTCCTCGTTTTCTCGAGCGACGCGGGCACGGTGTAGAAATGCTCGCCGACCTGTTCTTTGCATCACCTCCGGGACAACAGTTGATAGTTCACAATAGAACTTTTTGAATTCGATGAACATGTTGCGGATTGGCGCTTTCTTGGGTGGCCCATCCGCCGTCTGAGAAAGACATGATTCCCAGCCTTCTCTGAACTGATCAAATTCGATGTTACCCGGGCCAAGGAGGAGAGTACGCATTGGGAACTGGGGCACAGAGCAAAGCGAGGGCTTTGGGGGAGCCAGGCCTAGGCCGGCAGGGCCGGCAGAGGGCCCTAGCTGGATAGCCGGCGATGCGATGTTGATCATGTAGGGCGTCCGGGTGGTACCATCAAAGACACCTCTGAACCTAGGTTGGCGAACATTACGGAGACGGTTGAAAGGGGCGACCAAACATTTTGTGTTGGAGAGAAGTTCTTCATCCGACCATCGAAATTTGGAAAGGCCAAGACGGACGTTGAGTCTACAGAGGTTCCGTGCTTTACTGAGAATGCCAGTGACAGCGGCTCCCACATAGTCTGATTGCATCAGCTAGCAATCTCGAATTTGACAGCAAACGAGTATCTTACCTCGGATATCATATATCTCAACCTCCTCATCCCACGAAGAATCCGGTCGATTTAGCCCAGGAGGTGTCGCGGCATTCCAGTTCTCAACCAAGATGTCCACGTTATAATTCTTGACAGATGTCCAATCAAAACTCCGTATGAAACGCTGTGCAATTGCTTCAGCATCATCGACAGCACAATGAGGTAGTCCATCAGCCCTCCTCGGCTCGAGCAGACGCCGCCCGCACATGAAAGTCCCATCCTTTCGAATGTCAATGACAAAAGGAACAGTGCTGTACAACAAATCCTTCGCTTCCACGTGTACCTGCCGGTTCACGAGAAATAAATCCACTATGGGAAATGGGAAAGTTTTCGGCGGCATCGCTGGAGATTGCGAGAACACGCGACAGGGGCGGCGCCAAGGCCTCACATAAGGCGGGGGCCGCGAGGGGGTTGGAGGCGGCGGAGGTAAAGGATTACCCCAATTGTTCATAGTGATGGATGCAATGGGAGGCAGAGATGGCGATGAATAAGTGTCATTCTGCTCTTGGTGCATGGGCGAAGACGAGGACCCAATGGGCTCCGAAGGCAGCAAGTAACGGAATATCTCGAGCCGCAGCTCTAGCGGCAGCTTCATGAAGTAGCATGGCGTGTCTGGACGGCATTGATGCTCGGAGCAGAGCTCCAAGTACGGCGGCGTCCACCTGAACAGCCTGCCGCATCTCGCTCCATCCTGCTGCTGGAACTGACACCATCCGGCAAAACTGCGCTGATCGCGATGCGCATAACAGGTCGGCAGGAACTTCGGGTGGGAGTTCTTTGCATGGTGCGAGTTCCTGCCAATGGCGGCGCTGCACCGCGCTTTAGTCTTCTTGATGTACCCTGAACACCGTCTGAGGAAACCCTCAGGGTCTTTCTGGTCTGTGACAAGTGCTGGAGGCGTCCAGTTTATTGCCGGCTCGCAGTGAGGGTCGTTGGACGGGGTAATGCGTGGCGGAGAGGGCTCCGGGCTGTCCTCGAGCTTGATGGCCGGGCCGCCATAGGCCGCTGAGGAGCTTGCCGCCATCATGGCAGAGGTGCAAGTTTGTGGGCAGGGAAGCTGGCACTGGCTGCTGGTGAATTATTATATGTCGACAGCTGAGACAATATACGCGGTTCTACTCAGGCGCACACGAGCATTTCACTGGCCTTTCGCGAAATTAGAAGCGAAAACGAGCCTCCGCTAATGGTCGATTGGAGAGAGGTCAGAGAAGACAAAGTCCGAGCGGTGAGGAGGCAGAGAAGAAGTAAACAGCGCACCTGTCGCACGATCCTTCCACGGCTCGTGGTACAGCGGACGCCCGAATTAAATAAAACCACTCCGAGGAGCGGCCGCCAATATATACTGTCGGGAGGCCGTACCCATGGCAGCTCTGTGTCTTTTGCACTCGGATGCCTTGATGTTGGGGAAGGCTGCAAAGCAAAGTGCAGAGTGCAACGCTGAGGCTCAGCTGATTGCACCCCGCACGGCGCCTCTGGTTGGGGACATATCAAGCGACATGCCGTATCTAGAAAATGGACGTCGTCCGGGGGTGCCCCCAAGGCATCAATCTCCATTTGATGGACGCGACGACAAGAGGAGGTGTTGAGGGGAGAATTCCGGTCATGGATGCCGCCAGCTGATCGCTCCGCGGGCCAGGCCCTGGCTGAACCCCAGTAGACGATCTGCCGCATGTACCTTAGCCCGAGTCGCCTTTCTGCACTGGTCAAATTTTGCACTGATGCACGAGGAATCGACTGTGAGGTGCTCGAAGCGGTATGCGAAGACCGACACGACATATTCAGGCATTGCGTCTAGAACGGCATCATGTGGAATAGCCTTCATTCTCTCTAAGGTTTGCAAGTACCCAGCCTTCCAGGCTTCCAAAGAGGCAAATGCCCCGTCAGTCCCCGCCGGCCTTTAATCTCACAACACATGTCCAAAGTCCTTGTTATCGAATTCCGTGACATCCAGCATTCCAGCCTCATCACTTCTTGTCTTATCCGCTGGACCATACTTCCTATTGCGATGTCTATTCATGAAGAATACGTAAGTTAGGAGTCCCAAATGACACGCCAACTTGATAGTATATCCGACGAGCAACCCGATTGTCGCACCGCGGTGCTCCGGTGCTTCCGATTCCTTAACGACGAAGGAGCCTGCAACAAAGTTTCCCCAGCAGTAGACTGTGAAGATCATAGCAGACGCCATGGTGCGATGCGTGTAGCCCGCCATGTTGGAGCTAATTCTGCCGAGGGAGACGGTGAAGCCAACACTGACAGTTGACGAGCTAGAACGAGACAAGGTGTCCCCAGGTATTAGATCGTGGGAGGTATGCGGTGCATGCAGCCGCGACGGTGCAGAGGATATTTGCCACTGTTGCTGTCAGGAGGCGTGAGTTGGGGACATTGAGGGTTATTGCGCCACCGATGGACAAAGATATGATTTGGACTGCGTCGCCCACACTTTTCAATTCGGTGGTCTTGTCGTGGTGAAGCCGAGATCACGAATGATGATGGTGGAGAAGAAAGAGTTCACTACCCCATTAGGTATGGCTGCTGCGAAGACGGAAGTGAAGGGGAGCAACGCTTTCGGATCCCAGAAAGCGACTATGGCTTGCTTCGTATTGAAACCTTTGCTCTTGATTCCAATCTCGTTTCCGGACACACGTTTAGATGCAAGGATGCGCTCCCGCTCAGGCAAGAACCAGGCATTTGATGGAGCATCAGGGAGGAAGAAGTAGACCACAAAGGCCCAGAGACAGGTGGCTCCTCCAAGTATCAAGAAGATGAGCTCCCATCTTTCAGGTTTCATAGTCAGCGGGAGCTTTGACACGTCCATAGAAATGTAGGATCCATTGATGCCGCTCCATCCGAGTAAGGCGTACCAAATTCACTGTCGAAGTGGAATCTCACGCCTTGTATACCAGAATCCGGCCATGAGGGTTAAGCCTGGAGTGAAAGCCGCTTCGAAAACGTCCATGAAAAGCCATACGGCAAGAGCGGAGGAGTAGGACCTGCATTGTGTAAGAATGAGGACCATGGCGCCCCAGAGAAGACAGCTGATTCCGATTACACGTTGAGCAGGGAAACGTCCAATCAGCCACCCGCAAGGGTACTGCCCGAATAAGTAACCGGCATAAACCATGGCGGAGAGGCAGTTGAACAGTCTACCGTAGAGACCCAGAGCCTTTTGATGGCCAAAAAGGTTGACGTAGTTCATGGCAGTCTTGTCCATGAACTGGAGAGCTTGGGTAATCAAAAGATAGGAAGAACAACGATATCGATCGTCCATCGAAGTCGTGTATTCTAAAGAATTAATTAACGTTTACCACTGCACGTGGAATGGAATGCATGCCTCCTTCTCCGTGAACTCGATATCGAGACCCTCCCGATACTCTTTATATCCAACAGTGTCCTTCTCATAAATTGCATCAAGTCCTGGCTCATAGCGCTTTTGGTCTCCGAGCCCCACTCGGGATCGAGCTCAACTTCGACACGGTGCTCTTGAGATCCGCCATGATGAACAAATTTGGCACCGACGCCTTCAAGGACGAGCCATTATGTCAGTAGACTCAAGAGGCATAAGTGCGGGCCTTCTTATACTCTATATTTTATAGTCCGCTGACCACATCTCCTCTGCCTGTGGGGTTATCCAGGAATCTGAGGAGACCCCAAAACGCGGAGGTGCACGAGCGTTCGTTGGCTTATGCACCGCTGCAAACTTTCTGACGACAGGCTACGGGGAAAACGAGTCAATCGTTCGGCGAAAACCCCGCGAATTTCTTGGACGGAGAGGAGCAAATGTTGAGAAATCCCCGCGAGTGCACTAGGCTACGTCGAGAGGCAATGACGTTGGTGCATCAGGTTCCGAGTGTAGGGCCGAGACAACGTGCGAACCTTAGGAGTCGTTCTCCGCGTGGAATGCCACGCGTTGCTGAGTTTACTTAGACGTTTACCAACCTGGACTTCCCTTCCAGAAGCTTTGAGACCTCGGAGTGAGAAAGTGAGCAATTCGCAATGGAAGACCCGAAAGCTACGCACGACTCCGCAATGCTAAAGGACGACCTCAGCAGAGTAACGTATCTTGGAAAACCGTCCGGCGCCTGCTGCTTGGAAGGAAACATACACTCCGGCAGCCCACGAGGCTCATTTGTCACTATTTCCGGTGTCGAGACGTATATTTCAAAACCACCCGAAAGGAAATCCAACGGCTGTATTCTACTCTATTTCCTAGATGTCTAGGGCATGTTCCCCAACGGCATGCTGATTATGGACGGTTTCGCGGAGACCCGGTGTGGAAGCATCGGAAGGACCGGCACGACAGGACAACGGAACCTGATTTTGACTATGAGGCGTGGAAGAAGAAACATACTTCTTTTGCGAAAGAAGTAGTGCCGAAGTGGGTGGCGGCTGTAAAGCAAGAGTACGGGAAACCAGCAACAAAGTACGCCTGTGTGGGATACTGTTTCGGCGCGCCATACGTCTGCGATGAGCTTGCTGGGGACCTCTGTTCTGCTGGTGTGTTTGCACACCCGGCATTCCTCAAAGAGCATCATTTTAGAGATTTGAAGAAGCCACTGCTTTTGAGTTGCGCGGAGGTCGATCATACATTTGATACGGAGAGCAGGAACAAGGCGGTGGATATCATGGTTGAGGAGAAAAAATCATATCAGTTGCAATTGTTTTCGGGTGTGGCGCATGGGTTTGCCTTGAGGGGGGATATGGGGGACAGCTATGAGAGGTATGTAAAGGAGCAGAGTATGAAGGGAATTGTGGAGTGGTTTGACTTTTGGCTGTCACTGTAGTAGGGATTTGAAAGTAGCTTGGTGGACCTGCATTCGTGCAGTGTGTCCTTCTAAAATAGAATGTCATCTCAATCTAAACCCAATACTAATGCTGATGAGGGTACGATTCGTGTTCTAATCCCCTCCACCAATTCCTGAGTCTATTCCCCACTCCAAAGAGAGGAAGCCATGCATCAATAAAAATCGCCGCTTATCGCCGCTTCTACCTTGCCGTCTCCAGAAACTGCCGGAATTAGTTGCATGTTGTGTAAAGAAGCGTTGCAGTTCTGTCACAAACAAATCCAAGCCTTTCTCTGTCATTAAACTGCTTGTTCGCATGCTTCCCTCACGTGGGGCCGTTCAAAAGGGAACCTGTCGAACATCGAGAGAATATTCACCTAATTTAGATGACTTTTGACTTGCCACCTTCATATCTTCAGTCTTTTTCTTGTTTGCTTGAATGTCTCTTTTAGCCATGACACTACTAAAAGCATTCGACTTCACGGGCGAAGTCGCCATTGTGACGGGTGCCGGATCTCGCATGCCAGGTACACACGGTTGCGTCATGTGTCCCGTACTCCCCTGGGCCCTTTTGCAAGCGCATGTGAGATTCCTACTAACATGTTCGCAGGTGAAATAGGCAACCGCCGGGCAACCGCAATTCTGCTTGCACGACAAGGTGCAAAAGTTGCATTGTTAGATTACAGCATTGAATGGCCACCGAAACAAAACGCATGATCAATGCAGAAGGCGGGATTTCAGAGGTCATTCGAACCGATGTCACGGATCAAGAGTCCTGTCGGAGAGCTATGGCAAGGGCTGTCAAGCTATTTGGTACCATTCACATTCTTGTGAATATCAGTGAGTTTGGGATTTCTGATTTCGAATGATGGGCAGGACAGTATGGGCAAAGAAATGTGAATACTAATTAGAAGTAGTCGGTGTCGGTGGTGCAATCGGCGATGCAACAAAAGTCGATATTGACGCCTGGGATCGCGACCTCCGGATAAATTTGACGTCAACGGTGCTCGTGGCGCGCCACTGCATCTCCGTCTTTCGCCAAAATGGTCGAGGATCGATCGTCAACATGTCGCTCCCGGAATGGTGTTTACTCCAATGGTTAGGGGAAGGGGGATGATGGGGGAAATGAGGAAGGTAAGGGTGAGTCAGAATCTGATGGGCGTGGAAGGGAGTGCCTGGGATGTGGGACATGGTGAGTGCTCCATCTTCTCCTCTCGCCTCAAGTGGCTTTTGAGTGAGGCTTATGATGGTGAATAGATCTTATTATTATGTAGTAAGGAGGCAAAATGGACTACTGGGGGAATTCTACCAGTGGATACTGGGGTACGTACCCCGTGGTGGATATCATGCGAACATGACTGATGTTGAGTAGACGACGGCAGGCAAGGCGGGTAGACCAGTGTTGAACGAGGATGTTTTGGCGGAGAAAAATACGGGAACTCGAAACAGCAAATTGTGAGACTAAATGGGGAACTGGGAGGCCTAGAAAATGGACATTAGAGCAGAGAAGAGCATTGAATAGTAACGACAGAAGTGGTGTAGTGGGAGATTATGGAGAGTAAGATGTAAGAGGAGAAAAGCAAAAATAATAATGTAATTTTACCACCTGGGCCTTCCGCCCAAGCATTTATACCAACAATCATTTCCACTCCACCGAGTTGCTTTGAGCCTTAGTGTCCATTGGTTGTTCCAGCTTGTGAGATTCTCAGCCTGTGAACGATAAGGAATACAGTAATTGATGGAAAGATAATATGCGCGACCTGAAAGCACTTCCTGACTCTTAATTGTGGTAGGCCAATCTCTTAGCCTTTTTCCTCAGTAAGAGTAGTCCGGTCAATACCTCAATCAGCTTCTCAATCAGGACCACGCTGCCAGTTACACCTGGCCCTCTCGGCACGCTCCCTCGCAGCCCGTCGTCCACGTCCTTCGCTCAATCTGCGGACGATACCCATACTTGAGCTCCTTCTCTTTAAAGAGTCTAGGACGGCATCAATGTCGCTTCCATGTAACGATTGCTCATCCACTGCCTCATCATCCCACGGTACATCATCGTCTTCTTGGTCCCACATGTCTTCTATATCGCTATCGGGACTTGGGATTTCATCATTCTTAATGCTTACCCTACTTGCATCACCTCTGGCTTCAAGCTCCTGTGCTAGTTTCCAGAGCTTTGATTTTAGGCTCTTGTAGAAAGCATCGGTCTCAGCAGAGACAGGGGGTCGAGGGTTCGAAGAACGACGGGGAAGCGGCACGGCTATGGGGGCTGGGTTGGGCGCAAAGTGGGGTCGAGGGCGGGTTGGTGGTAGGGGGCGCGCGCGTCCAGGATGAGGTTGCAGGTGGAGGGGTCGAGGCTGATCAACTTGGAGTGTGGAACCCCGAGGTTGAATACTGTTGCACGGGGGGGTTATGATATTTGCTTGCTCCTGAGATTGCGACTGGAGGTGCGTTGTCGCGTCAATGATGTGTGTAGACACTGGCCGAATACGCAGGGGGTAGGTGCGAGCTCGGGTGTGATGTTTTAAGGGAAGGTCAGCGGTGGCACTGTCGAGATGGAGAGTAGATGGATCGTCCGGGAAAGCCCCATCACGTTGCACAGGCTGAAGGGAAGGCTCTGGGGGGATCTGTGGGTACGGTTCCTCTTTCTGAGGGTGATGACGATGGAGCTTTATTCCTCGTTCAGCGCTTCTCTCGTCATCAGCATCGGATAAATCCATATCAGAGCTTTCAGAAGCCGAGAGGTCACCGATAGCATGCGCAATGGCAGGAGTGATCAGTGACGTTGGCCGATAGGAAATATCGTAGTGTTGAGGGTAGCTGCTCGGGGGAGGGTTTGATGATCTATTGCAGTGTCTTTGCCCTGAGTCCGAGGGATCTTCTGAAGCACTGAAATGCCTTAAACCCAGCCGCTTAAACTTCATTTCGAAAGCATCGCTCTCGTCTTCTTCGTCGCTGGTGCTTGGCGTCTCTACTTGAAGGACTTCGACGGACGTTGCCTGGCGGTCGGGGAAATGGTGAGAGTCGTGGCGCGTCACTTCAGATCTGTTGGCATCACGAGCTTCGAGGACATCCTCCAGCTTGGCATAGGTCTGAAATTTGCACTGATTCAATAATAGGTCACTCGGGACGTGTGGCAGGTGAGTCTTCAGAAGCTGCTCTGGGTCTGCTGATGCGAGAGTCTAATCAAAATTAGTGGTGTAGAGAGGCACCTCATAGATGAGGCCAGAGGGTAGGATAGAGAAATTGAACAAGACGGAAACGACCACACTTGACTCCGAAAATGCTTACATTTTGTCCGGTCGCTCTAAGCTCATCAAGATAACCGTCCATCCTGTGCAAGTTTAAGGGCATGTCGAAGAGCGTGCCTCTCGAAGCCCTCCGATCAGCTCCAATAAATCCGCTCGGACCCCTGCAACTCTACACCTTCCAATCAGGTGATATAAAAGAACCCGGGGAAGGCACTCGAGGATGAGGAAACGTCTAGGAAAGGGGAGGGATTGGGTACAGGAAATAGAACAATAAAGGGGATGTTTTGCTCCTGACGTGGTCAGCAGGAGTAGCGTGCAGTCTGGGGCAGTGCCTCTGGGAATGCGTTGGTTTTCTACATGTCAATATGCAGGTGCAGCTGGGCACATATTGAGAACGCGGATGACGGAACTACGACCGAGGAGAACGGCTGGGCTTGAACTCCACCAAGTCTCTCACTGGTAATCACGGAATTCTGGAAAGCAGAGAAAGGAAAAGTTTGACTCTTCTGGTTTGCTCATGGCCAACGGAAAGTGCGGCCGACGGCTCAGCTGAGGCGGGAATGGTGAATGATATGCTGCAATTGGAGGCAAGAACGCTGCTCACAGGCAAGGCTGGACCCGAGAGAAGCGCGCAAACCAAAGACCGGGCCGTGAATTGGTGGTGGAATGCATGCCGAGATGTCGACCCTTTGAGGTGGACGGTTTCGCGAATGTTCTTTCAACAATGTCTCTCCACCAAGCCAACCCCGCCCACCAACAGACTCACACCAGCTATACCACTTCAGGCAACCCCGCAAACGCGTGGTGCATTGGAGAATGAATCTGCGTGATGGTATGCATAAGCTGATCATGGCAAGATCTCAGTTCATCAATGCGGCGGAGTCTTGTGCACAGCAGCCGTTGCCTCCGTCTCCAGCTTCCGACGTCATGGAAGAAACCGGAATGCCTTGCTTTGGCCGTTGGTAACCTCTAGAAGCCTCACCCAGGCTTGCAAGTGAGTAACCGGACGCATGGTGCGAGCTCCTGGCACAGGGCAGTGTGGACAAACGGACTGCAGCATGCAAGGAAGCTCGTTTCTCAGCTTTCATCATGCGTCACTCGCCAAAGCGGAGGCTGGGGAGCCTGCTGCACACAGCGTTCCCTTGTGAAAGTGTGTAATACATCGTGACGATGAGAAAGGTTACAATTGCGGTGTCGTTGTCCATGCCCATGTCGATCTCATCGGTTGCAGAAGAGAAGCTTAGGCCCCAAAAGCTTGTCCTTCGCAATCCACCAAATAGATTGTGAGGTACTCTGCTGCAGGCTCCGACCAACCAAAAGAGGCGCCTAAACACACAAGGCGGAACTGAGGCGGAGTTGCGATGGAGTTCAGCCCCCTCGCAGTCTCTGAGAAGGAGCACGCTGTTGCTTCGCAGAGCTCAACGTCGTACAGAAACCCCAAACACGACTTAATCGGGACTTCTCATTGCCACTAGGACGGGAGCTTACCCTTAGTATGCAGCGACATGGCAGCAAAGGTATAATAGATGGTCTTTCAGCGACCCGAAGCTTCCGCCAGCTAAAGACAGCCAGGTTTACCATCCTCAACCGCCTCCCCATCAGGATAGCGGGTTTGACGAACCTCCCGAGATGACGGAATCCAGCTTTTCTGGGGAGAGGCCCCTTCTCGTTCGTCCTATCGCCGGCCATGACATTGGTATGCCTTACGGACCCGCTCGGGCCCGCAAAATCCTTCCGATGTGGGTAGGCTTCTTGATCGTTGTTGCAGTCTTTTCGTGGACAGCGTGGTGTGCGTGGAACATATTTGGCCTCCTCGGAAAACGACGCTCCGGTCGTGACTAGACCTGTGGCTAATTTATACGGCTATTCGACGCGAAGTACGGACATGAGAGTGTAGTCATCAGAAGACCAGAGCTGGAAGGTGGAGGTACAACCCTCATTAAGAGTCTTGAGGGATTTTGAACCGTACTAGGAGCTGAGAGCGCTACTTGGGCTCGCCAGAAGGGTTCAATGCCATGTCAAGTTCACCTTTATACTGAAGCAACCGGCAGCCTTTTTTGGACTTGCCGATGAGTGAAATAGATGCACCCTGACCCTTGGGAGTAGCCATGCTTTTGTCGATGGGCAAGTCAGATTCACATCTGCAGGCCGGGTAATCTTCGGCGATAGTGATTACATAACTGCCAAGCCGCAGCTCATTTGGCCGGAGAGAAGTTCAACACAGCGCAAGCTTTGGCAATCTAGCAATTGCATCCCTCCCACGCCTCAGTCCATCATGAGCTCCCTTCGCATTGCCAGAGCCGCCCTCCGCGCAAGGCCTGCTGCCATCTGCCGCCCGCTTCAGCGAAGGGGCTACGCCGACGTCGCATCTGACAAGATCAAGCTCTCCCTCGCTCTCCCGCACCAGGTATGTCTCTCCATCCATTCGTAGACGAGGAAATGCATTTGTCGCATATGCGCCTTTTCTGCTGAGCGCTGTTCTGAAGCTGATCGAATTGGCCGCATAGTCTATCTACAAGTCGCAAGACGTGTACGTTTCCCGCTTGCCCGACCGACACTCCCGAGCGATGCAATAGTGTACTAACAACCCCCACTACGCAGCGTCCAAGTTAACATTCCCGCCGAGACGGGAGAGATGGGTGTCCTGGCAAACCATGTCCCGTCCATCGAACAACTGAAGCCCGGCTTGGTCGAGATCATTGAAGAGAGCGGCGGCAGCAAGCAGTTCTTCCGTACGTCGATCCGCCGAGGATACTGCGGCTTCAAAAGGATGCAATAATGTGTGCTGACAACTACAACAGTCTCGGGAGGATTCGCTGTCGTTCAGCCTGGCTCCCAACTCAGCATCAATGCAGTTGAGGGGTTTCCACTGGAGGATTTCAGCGCAGAGGTAAGCACCGTGGTCACGTACCCTGCAACATTGGGCCTGCGCTGACGCTTATGTAGGCCGTCAGGAACCAGATCACCGAGGCCCAGAAGATTGCCAGTGGCAGCGGAAGCGAGCAGGACATTGCTGAGGCCAAGATCGAGCTTGAGGTAGGTCAATGGGTTGCTACCCGACGGCCCAAGTACGCCAGCTGACAGAAAACTCTAGGTCTTGGAGAGCCTGCAGGCAGCGTTGAAGTAATTATGTAAATAGACTTTCCTTCCAAGGATAGGACTGCGACATGTGTACAGTACCTGGTGCAGAGGCGTAGTTTCCTTCTGCAGAGACCAAAACATAGAAGTGGCTTGTCGAGCCATCAAAACACTTCAACAGCTCCGGCTTCTATTCCCTTTAACCTGGATCTGAGTGCACTCAAATCCCCCCAAAGCGCTACCATTCTTGCCTCACTTTCATTCCTAGTTATCCTCACTTTTTGCCTTCCGTTAAGTCATTCCAAACCGTATTACCGACCCTCGAGCAAGTCACCTACTTTCCCTTCAAGAGCAGTCTATCACACACACACCCGAGCTCGCGTTGGACACATGCGACGAGGCTTCGAGCTGCCTTTGACTGCCTCTGCTCCCCGTCGCACTGACCTAGGGACCCGCGAGCAAACTGAGCAGCCCTTTGTACGTTCTCGACGTAGCGAGAGTACCGTTTCTCCTCCGTCCGCATCTCGAACTAGTGAACCAATACAGCCACAGCCAAGGCTATTGAAGCGTTCCTCACTCCACCCTACGCTTACACCTCCACAAGAGTTGGGCGAGCTGCAAGCTACCAATGCTAGGCCAAAGTCTCCAGCGTACCTACAAGGTAAGAACCCCTATGGCCAAATCCTGGAAATACCTAGGTCTCCATACCAAGAGCCGAAGCCTACCGCAGTGGGGCCACCTTCTCAACTGGGCAGTAGCATGGAAGGCAGACCCCGAACATCTGGATATTTCAAATTCACAACTCGGCCTACTCCACCTGAGCCTGAGCGAGCAGTCGCTGTATCAGCTATCCAAGCGCCCTCAGAACCTCCAAAGCATCCGCAAAAGTTAGTTTCGGTGCAGGCTGTGAAAAGGTTTTTCGAAAGCAAAGCTTCAGAGTCTGGTACAGGTCCTCCTTTTCCGCCTCCTGTCTCAACCACGATCGCTAAAGGTGGATCAACAACCACCCAGACGCAAAGCGAGAACGCCCAGCTCACCCGTCCATGTCTATCGACAGATGAAGATGCTCGCCTGACACGTATTCCTAGTCCTACAAGTGAGCATAGTTTGACGCGAGAAGATTCTGGTTCAGTTTTGCCAATTCCAAGGCCACCCCCAGAACCTACCCATCGACCTGTTTCTTCTCAACGGATAAACCCTTTCATCCGGCAGAAGCAGGAATCTTCAGGTCCAAAAGCCTTCGCGAGAACAACATCAGAGTCCCAGGATGGTGGCAAAGGCAAGACACCATCTCGATGGAAATCCCACGATCGCCCGGCAGAAGTCACTATAGACCAAGGCCCTCCAGCGACGTCTTCCTCTTCAGTCGAAGAGAAGGCAAATATTCTAAGTAGATCGGCAAGTATCCTTGAAGAACCCCCACAACCTACGAAGGACCTTGCTCAAGCACAGCGAGCCGCTGGTGAGGGCACCAAGCTAGATGATCTTTCTAATGCCGCTCGTGCCGCCATTGAAGAATCTAAGAGATTTAGCCGATCTCGTTTGTCTGAAGAACCTGTGAGACGTCAATATGTACGGGAATCCATGAGCGCTGCTGAGATCGATGACGTTCTAGCTCCGGATGATCCCAAACAAGCTCGGGAAGCCAGACGTAAGGACACTGATCGCGATCTTCGAAGGCGTTCCTGGAGGAAACAGTCCGGCAAAGCGGCAGAAAAGACCCCAGACTACGAAGACAGACGGCGAAAGTCAAGGCAAGAGTCCAAAGCAGACCGTCACCGTGTGCCAACCCACCAAGTTGACACCACAACTTCAAGGCAGTCCAGCCGGAAACAATTACGCAGCGCTCATTTAGATCAAGCCGAGATTTCTAACCCTCGACTACAACTTGGACGGATGTCTTCAAAACCTACCCCTGCAGGCCAAGATGAGGATGTCAAGACATACGTTCGTAACTTTGGGGAGCCCATCGCAACGACTGCAAACTTGGACGAGGTCCCCGCAAATGGATTTAGTCATGATGGCTCCAGCAGTACACCGAGCAGTTTCTTTCGACAAAGCACCGCTCCTGCTGCTATTCCTCCTTCTGCTGTTGGCGTGGAGGAAGGTTACCATGATACTCTCGTCCCGGATCATGTTGATTGGCGAGGCTCTTACGGGCGACGCGTGACCAAAGATTTCGGTTTTCCTGGCGCAAGAATCAAACCTCGTGGGTCGTTCAGGACAACAAGACCTCTACGAGATCCTGGAGATTGGGCCAAACGCTCCTGTGGCCACTTCTCGAATCTCGAGCAGGATGAGCATCGAGATAAAGCTTCCGCAAAACCTTGTCGTCAGTGCGCAACGAATAGCACCAGCACTGCGCCTAAAGAAGCGACAAGAGCAAAACACCAAGCAAGGCAAAAGCGTGCCACCACAGATTCATCCACGGCAAGCTCGTCGAGTACATCAAGCTCGAAGAAATATGTCCAGTCCTGCAGTCGTAGGTTAACACGCCGTCACCACCATTCTGAGTGCATTCCACCAGACAGGTGTGGAGATACCTTTGCTAAAGACCTCGGTGTCATCATCGACGCCATTATCACAGAGCATGCGAATACGCTGGAGCAGGTAATCAGCAATATCAGATCCGGTCAACCTAGCATTTCTCAGCTGCGAAGGGTATCCCAAGACCTTGTCGACCGGTGCAGGGATAGTAGTGTTTGCACCATGCCTTGTCGTCCCTTACCATGTAATCCTCCACCCTGCAAGCACGACCCTTCTGGGTATCCTCCACCTTGCAACTACCCACAAGTGTGTGATTATATCCCTCCATGTCCGTATGTTCCTCCTAAGGCTGTAGAAAAGTTGAATGTGGGCGAGCCAGGGCAGGTTGGGCCGAATCTCAATGACTCGCGATCAAGCCTAAGAGAGAGCACGAAGTCGATTCCAGAGTTGATCGATTTAGTGAACTCCGCTGCCGATGACCTTGGCGTCGATCTTGACATAAGGCCGAGCATCCAAGACGAAGCCGAGTTCCTGAATGCACCTATTGAAGACTCCCCTCCAACATCTACAATAATCTCACCAAGACCTACTCCTCCAATAGGAGAAGAGAAGGTTGTCGAAGATGGCCAGCCCACCGAAGACTCTTGGCTTCAGAAGACTCGCAGGCAATTGACAGAGTTATCGGAGGCACGCAGCCAGCTGATGGATGAGCTAGATACCATCGCGGAAGACCTTGATGTCCACCTGCGAGAGCGTCAATATTTTGAAGAGGGTCTTGACCCTCTCGAACGAGTGCTCACCAAAGTCTCCACTGGATTGTCAAGACCTTCCACCCAATTCCGAAACAAGTCAGGAGATACTGTCGCCGATGAAATACCGAGAACACTAGATCAAGAGGTCAACGAAAGGCGACTCAGTCCAGTACTTACCCATATTCAAACGCAGCCACAATGCGTTTCAACCATCTCCCAAGGATTGCAGGACATTGAATCCATCCCACCCGAGGAGATTCAACAATGGCTCGAGGTGGCACAGTCAGAGCTTCCTGCTGCTATCGACTCTATCACCACAGTTCTTGAGATGCTCCCTACACTAGAGTCGGCAACAACCATTAGAGAGCCGAAATATGAACCAGAAAGTGAGTCCGACTACAATCAAGAACCAAACTATAAGCCCGAAGACTACAGGGAGGTCCAGAAGCAGCCTAGGGCATATACGGAGCCTATTCTCGAGCTTCAAGATCGGGTGGACGACCTTGAGCGCCGACTTGGAAGAGAACCAACTGAAACTGGCTCTTCGGTGTATTCGGGAAGTGAGGGTGATGCGACCATAACCAAAACAGGGTCTGGACTAGAACATGCAGGAACTGAGCCTGTTGACTTTCAGCTACCAGTCACGCGAATGGCTGTTGAGAAGTCAGAATCAGAATCGCAACAGCCTATCACTGAGCGTATGGTGACTAGGGTGACACTGTATACGCCTTCGAGAAAGACCACGCAAGCCACGCTCGTGGAAAGCCCTGAGACCCTTACCTCTGAACTGTCTACAGACCAAAAACCTGAGGATATTCCTACTCCCCTCTCGCGACAACCAACATTACGGAGAGCTTTTCTCGATGATTTTGCTATTACAGAGAGGCAGTCGACTCTGTCAGAGCAGGCTCCAGCGCAAATACCCACGGGGACCTTTCGTCGACCAACCCGAAGATCGGCAAACCAAGAGCCTTCCCCTAGCATAGTAAGCTCTGTTTCAGAGGTTAAAGATGCCCCTGCCATTCAGCAAATGTCCTCTCGGAGGGAAAACGTACCGTCGCGAGTCTCAAGAGAGCCTACTAAGAAAGAGAGACAGCTTATGATTCCTACTGAAGAAGACGTGTCCGACAGTACTTGCGCCACCGAACCAGACATCGAGACAGCCATTCAAAGAGTAATAACGCGCCAATTTACCAAAGAGATGTCGTTAGAGAAGCGACCAAACCAGCCATTAGTTCGGCTCAGGGAAAAGCCTGAAGTGATTGGGCGAGCTATTACCCGCCGCATACTTCGACAAGAGCGTGAGCCGTCCATTGTCGAGGAGGAAAGCTCGCCGCCCCGTTCTCCAATAGAGGCACATATGAGAATTCGAACACCTGGCAAACTAGGCCAGCTTAATCGTGAGCCAATTCAGGCCGAGAGTCAACCCACGATCCAGCCGGGGTTGTCTGAATCCTTTGAACCAAGCACTGTCTCCGAAGGACCTTCTACAATAGGTATAAGCCGTCCGACTACAGAGAAAATCGAGAGCGAACTCGCATCAGCACTAGATTTAGAACAGCCAGCCGGATTACCTGAGTCTTTCCGTTCAACCACTCGCTCTGATGGTCCTCCTGCAACGAGCCGACAGGCTATGGAGGATGTCAAGAGAGAGCCCGCGTTGTCACCAGATTTAGAACAGTCCATGGGTTCGGGAACCTCTTCCATCTCCGAGCATGAGCCTGAAATAGTTGACAGGGTCCGATTTCCTCCTCCGATAAGTGCGACACAGCTTCAGGAGTTAAGTTCACTAGAGAATCTCACTACTTTTGGGCCTGAGGGTGAGGTTGAATCTTTCGAATTAGTGTCACTACCTTCTCGGCGTTTTTCTAGATCCACAAGCCAACGTATCGAAAGGGACGATGTTGAACAGTCCGCTGCCTCTCGCCAAGCGTCTACAAGACTTCCCCATGGGCTGTCTCGACATGCAACTGGATTTGCAAGTGAGGAGCCAGTTGCGGGTGAACCCAAGCCTAAAGCAATGGAAGAAATGGCCCCAGGATTTGAGAGGCATGGAACCATCATATCGCGTAAGCCGACTGCTGTATCTCGAAGCGTTACTCATATTTCTCGCCAGCCAACTACTCAATCTCGACGAACTACGATACGCGAGCATACTCCTTCTCCAGAACTACTAGAAGAGGGGCCTTTGATTTCCCCGCAGCTCTCTCGACAACCCACTGTGGTTTCAAGACAGCCTACTGCGCGAGTGAGGACTCCTTCACCTCCAATCAGTATTGTAAGGAAACCGACTTCAGTATCAAGAGAGGTAACTACTCGTGAAGGGAGCCTTGAGCAAGCGATCACCATGAATAGAATGACTAGACGGCATATGGGCGCTGATTCAGGGTCCGAACAGGAAGTCAGTGCTCAAGAGCAACTAGGAGATAAGACAGAACAGGTAGAGCCCTCTAGTAGAAGGACTTCTGCACCAATATCCAGAAAGCTCACGCGAGTTGCTACAAAGGATATCTCTCCAGTTCGTCTTGACGATGCTGTTGTGAATGAGGAGATAAAGCCAAGGACTGCACGACATTTCACTAGCCAGTCGACTCTTGAAATCGAATCGGAGCCTCACGAGGAGCCCTTGATCAACCTGGGGCCTCCACAAAAACCTAAAATCACTCTGTCTAGGAAGTCTATTGCTATCGAAGAATTAGAGCTGCGACCTACATCCCCCAATGAACAGGAGGCGGAGCACTTCGAAGAACTCCTCGAAATTACCTCACCACGCAAAGAAACGGCGCCTGTATCCAAAAATTCCACACGAGTGTCGAGAGAGCCAACCATGGTTCCTGAAGAGGAGATTGTTCCCCACTCATCTCCTTCGACGCATTCATCAGTACTTGATAAGCCTCTGGCTGCATTGGATATCTATAACGCAGTCCCAACCGCTTCGTTCATGATGGAGCAGAAGACGCAAACAGAGCGAGAGCACGACCCAGAAGACGTGGTACCAAGGAGTCCAAGTCATGTTCCAACCGCTAAAGCACCAGGGCCCGAGCCAAAGGTACCAAGGAAACCAAGCCGAGTTCTAACTCGAAGGGAAACTGTTCTTAAACGGCCCTCTTCTGTGATGAACGAGCCGTCACCGCCTGAAGAGAAAGCGGCCGAAGTGCAAGAGGAGCCCACAGCAATCTACCGTCCACTGAGCTCTCCTGATATCCTATCTAAACAACTAACCCTGACGTCCCTCGAGCATCAACCAACTGCTCCTAGAACTGCTGATGAGATCGTACAGCAAGAGCCCGTACGCATTGAGGTATATCAACGATCTACGGGGCATCAGCCTACTTTCCCAGCCGAGGAAATTCCTAAACAAGTACCTAGCAGACTTCCCAGGGTTCCAACAGTGGACCTTGGTCGCCAACCTGGATCTCTTGGACCCCCTTTCGAGTCAGAGGAGTCTCAAGCTGACACAACAACAGAACCTTACCAAAAATGGAGGATTCGTGGACTCCCTTTATCTGGGGTCGCGCGGAAGCCGGAGACACATTCTGCACGCTCAATATCTCGGGGGCAGCAGAGGAAGCTAAGCTCAGCTCTAGGGATAATGGTACCACCCGTTAGATCCCTTCAAGCAGACATGAAGCCCCCAGCTCCTCCAGTTAAAGCTCAGAAAGTGTTTGACGTTCCTCCTGAACAGCTTTACCCTCCTGCTCCCGCCTCTCCTGTTCGAGATACTCCAGCATGGATAAAACCGGGCCTTCATACCCCTCAACCAAAATCCAAACCAGAGCCTTTGCCTAAGGCGAAAGTGAGGAAAGGCATCTTTGGCTGGGGCGAGAGGCCGAAAGAAGAACCAGTAGCTCCAGTGGAGAGGCCTTTACCTCCTCCACCACCTGAACATGGGCGGTTCCATGCCGTACCTTCAGTCCAGCCTGCTAAGCTCCTTCGTGACCGACCTACAGCAGAGCCCTTTCGATCCGCGGCACCAGGTAAGTAGAGGTCGTCTAAATATGTAAGTTCATTGCGCCTAATATCCCTTTGCAGGACTGGCACCAGGATGTGCACCTGGGGGAACGCAACAAAGGCCAAGAAATTATTGGACAACACCGGGATACGAGCCCAACTATTCTACCTACCCAAGCGGTCGAGCAGCTGGCCCCTCCTCATCTAGAAGAGACGGTCAGTACTCGAGATGCATTCCCGTCGCAGTACGTAGAAATGACCACTATCTCCGAGCCGATCTTGCCACTTCAGTACATAGAAATGGCTTTCATCCCCGAGCTCCTTTCAACATCCCAGAACGAAGAAATGAGTTTAACCCCCGAGCTCCTCTAGGTGTCTCAGAACAAAGAAACGACTGCCATATCCGAGCTCCTTCAGCCGCTGCAGCACGAAGAGTTGACAATTATTCCAGAGAATCTCCAGCCCCGGCCAGAAGAGATGACTACCCTCGCTATGCCCCAGTCACAGTACGAAGAGATGTCTATTCTGCTGCCCCAGTACGGAGAGACATCTACTTTCCAGCTCCGACCAGATATGACTATTCTAGAGACGTCTGGACCAGACCGAGAGCCGGGCTTGAATACACCCCTTGTAGCCAACCTTGCCAGCAAGCCCTTTGCAGCGAAGCGACGGAACCCTCTCGCTATCAACCTCAGGTGCGACAAGGCCTTTGTCACCAAAAGGGGGCCACTCCTAGGCTTCAAGCGCCTTCATCTACTCGTGGGCCGAAAGAAGACAAAAAACACACTAGCCCTCGCCAAATTCCGCAAGAGGAGACTCCTCCCAACCAAGGAGCGAAGGGAAAGCGACAGAGGAGTATGTGGACCTCAGAAGCACCAGATGAGGCTCGGATTATTCAGCAAGACGAAAACGTTATGCGCAGGCCTTCAAAGGGAGAGGAAGGCGCAAGGTCAGCGGAAAGAGAAGCCGGCGATCGCAGAACGCCAGATGCTAACAAGGCTCCTGCTCCGGGCCCGCAGAGACAAGCGTCAGAAGAAAGAAGGCGATCGTCAGTCCAAAGTAGAGAAACAGGTGCGAAAGCAGTGCAGAGAGTAGAGGCGCAACCAGAGGAGGATTTTAGGTCTGCCGATACCGAGCCTCAGCCGCAGAGTCCAGGACACTCCAGCCCAGGCATCAGAGAAGGGGATGGGACCAGTGGAGAGGGTAGGCGAGCCTCGGCAGAGGTCCCACGAAGAGTATCGTCCTCCAAGGGACAAGATTTCCCAAGAATGGGATCGGGAGTCGGGAGCTCAGCAGATCCAAAGAGAGCCTCCACACAGGATCGAGCAAGACATTTGTCAGCTCAAGAAACGGGGGGAGGAACCCCTACAACAGGAACGGGGTCATGGCGAGCGCCAACCCGACGTGATTCAAGAGGGGCGAGAGCACCTACCGAGGGAAAACCCCCTTCCAGAGCAGCAAAGCGTCGAGAATCAACGGAAGGGGGAAGAGCCTTTGCCTCGAGAACGGCTCCGTCTCAACGAGGAGCCCTTCGTGATTCAGCAGAAGATGGAACGTGCGTCCCGGCAACGACTACCTCGCAATGGGGAACCATTATTCATCCCACCAAGGAGGGAGCGTCTGACACAGGGACGACTCCCTCACGTAGAGGAACGCGCCGTGATGCGACAGAAAGGGGGATTTCTGCTACAAGAACGACTCTCTTGCGAAAAAGAACACACTATGATTCAACAGGTGAGGGAGCATCTGCACCTGGAACGACCTCCCCGCGAACAAGAACGCGTCGTGATTCAAAAAGAGAGGGAAATACCCCTTCACGAGCGGGAACACGCCGAGCTTCAACGGAAGAGGAAGTACCTACCTTGCGGGCGTCAACAGAGCGAGATCCCACAAACCAGGCGTCTACCGCGGGAGAGGCCCCCACGAGACAACGAGCAAATTCCACCGCTGCCTCACGAAGACCTGCAACCGTTCTTGATAGAACAAGACGCAGACTGTCAGTTGAGAGGCCGACAGTGGAACCCCCAGACCCAGTGCGAACGATGCCAGCCCCAGAAAGAGTGCCAACTCTCCTTTCCCAAGTTCATGACCTAGATCGACGATCATCAGTGGCAAATGATACCTCAAATCACGGAACAGGGCTCAGAGAGGGAAAGAGAGAGACTCCAAAGAAAGCGGGAATCTATAGGCTTAGACCACGGAAGGCAGAGGATTCGACTAGATCCAGAGCCCCAGGATCAAGGTGGCGAGCGGAAGAGGCTCCGGGGAGAGCGAAGACGCAACCGCAAGAGAATCGAAAGGGGCTGGACATCTCCCGTTGTCCCTCCTCGGCAACAACGCCAACTCAAGCCTCAGGCCCAGTCTCGAGAGCTGCAGTACCGCAAGAGAGCCAGCCCTCCACGCGGAAACCTTTAGCAAGACCACGACCGCCGTCCCTAGCAACATCAAGACGTCCCTCGCGAGCCCCACTGCCAGCAACCTCGGCTCTAGCCTCCAATGTCCAGCCGCAATCTTCAAGTCTCATCCCTCCTCCCTCGGCGAAAAGACAGGGTTCGTGGGGGATTGATCGGCTCAGGGCATCAGCTAGGATTGCACCAAGCCAGCCCGCCCTCCACTTAGATGAGCAGTGGGAATTGGGTGACGAGAGAGTCGTAGGAGCAGGGTCGAGAGGGGAGAGTCCTAGGGAATTGGGAGGTGGAAATAAGGAGGTCCAGAGAGGTGGAAGTGGAGAGAAGGGGAAGACTTCGGGACAGAGAGATTCGGGGTTGAAAGGGAGATGGGGGTTTGGGTGGGGAAGAGGATGATGGGATTGCGAACGATTGCGATTGTTGAGGGTTGGTGGTCTTGGTCGATTGCTCATTTCGTTTTATTCTTACCTACCTACCTTTCACCTACAATACCTTAAGGTAGTTGCAAGCCGTTGTTACTAAGTCTCACGTCCTCCTCTTGGAAACGCATGTTCTTCCTTTGCGTGGCCAGTGAATGCTGGGTGTTATATAACAGTCCGTTTCGTTAAAAGATGCTGTACGTAGAGTTGAAGAACCTACGAAAATACAACCTACGAATTTCCTCCTGTGTAGACATGCCAGAGTTATATTCCTTTCCTTTAGAATCCCGGAATACGACTGCGAGACCCAATCAAGAAAATGGGTTCAAGAATTCGTATTCTCGTCTTCCTAACAGGGCTATTCGGTAACGAAATTTTTCGAAGGATCTGCATCGAATGAGGTCGAACATGGCTCCACATGTGCATTGCATTCGAGGAAGATTCCAACAAGTGGCGTGGCTGAAGCTAGGATTTTACAAATCGCACGGATATATCCATTAGTCGTTTAGGAGGATTCTAGTCGCGGGAATGTCAAGACCAGGTGTGTGTTACGATTGGGGATCGTTGTCGGGATCCGCGGGATTTTAAATGAGGGTGTGGCTGTGTTTCCGAGAAAACCCTGTCTTATCCATATCTGTGCAAAGGTCAAGTGTTTCCTTAGGAAGCCCCTATTCGAGAAAGGAGAGTCTTGCGAAAATGTTTATGTGGAAGGAGTTGGTTTCGTCGCCGTTTACATCTTGCCACGCCAGCCAGCGCCCAGGACGCGTAGCGTTGCGTGCGGCTACGAGAACGTTGAGGCGGAGGCTGAGGCTGAGTAATTGTGTTGATGTTATTTGTTGTTAATTAACTAGTCGTGAGTGGTGCTCGTTCGATAGATCGAACAAGATTTGGTGGAGGCTGGCTGTTCTGGTGAGTTCCTAGTCGGCGACTAACTAATTGTGGAAGCCGAAATAGAGAGCAGGTCTAATTTAATCCCAACTAGGTGATGCTTCCGCTGAGTTCAGGCAAGGAGGTTTGTGATGGTGATGGAAGGAAAGGTAGCTGGATGCACGGCTTCTTCCGGCCCACGTCGGCGAATTTTGTACTCGGAAAGTTGAGTGTTGCATCGGGCCGCGGTAGTGTTGGTGAGGCTGGAAATAATTCAACTTGGGAAGACAGCGAGCAATGATACGAGAGCACAACCATCAATGACGTGTACGACTACAGAGCGCTTTGCCTTATGAAGTCAATGCCATGTGGTAGGGGCCGACCAGATCTCACGATTGTGGAAAACATGCAGGCAAGACGTGAGGATCCGGGCCGGGAATTGCACAGGGCTGAAACTGCCTTGCTGGCAGTGGATCGGGAGTAGTTTGAATTGGAGGCTGCAAGTCGATTCGTGAAAGCCATGTCCTGAGCCAAGTGCTTGGGTCGTGAGTGTCAGTAGTCTCAACATCCTTTACCTAGCATGTCAAATCGAGGGATGGTGAGGGAGCTTTATTCCTGTGTGTAGAAGCAATTGGATCATTGGTCTTTTTGGGGAGTCTTTGAGGCACAACCTGGCAGAAGAAAGTTTCAAGGTCTTGTCAGTTTGGCACAAGGTGAGGAAGTCGAGAAGACAGCCGTGACGTGCTGGGTTTGAGTCTCCGAGCGGCCTGTGAGCGCAAGAGAAGCAGTGGTTTGGGAGGGAAAGCTTTGGCGATACGGGTTGGGAGCTTGTCGGCTTTGAAACGCGGGATGGGGGTCAAGCAGGGAAGTAAAGGCTTGTTTTAAAATGCGGTTGTTCTTTCTGTCTTCGGCAAGGTTGATTGGGCCGTTAAGAGTACCGTGTCACGTGAAACAAAGGAATAGTATGTATTTCATATGTGCAGTTTAAATGTCGATGCACGCGGTTGGCCCAGTCGTTCGTGTTTCGATATGCCCGTTGGTCATCAAGCAACAGTCTTGGTTTCGTCTTGTCACAATGCGTGAAATGCACCTTCTAGCGTCGGCTACTCGACAAGCAAGTTCGAGCCTAGAGCTCGAGCCGGAGCGAGAGGCTTCCAATGCCGGCGGAGGCATTGATATTGGGACAAAATGTGTAGATGAAGAGACAGAGCCGGGAGAGGGGTCATGTCAGCGAGGCTGGTGGTTGCAAGCTAAGCCTTCAAAACCCTGTCGCTCCGAGGCTTGTGCGCCCCTGTGCGCCTCGTTCTGGACTCTCGCTCGTCACCCGTTGTCTGGCTGATGATGTGCTCTACCCTGGCGTGTTGCACTGGACCCCGTTCGTGCGGATCGTGCCCTTGCTCCCCCAGGCATTGGCTGATGCTTCGCCAACCCAACTCTGCGTATACATATTGGCTTGGCCACGCTCCAGATGTGATCCATCAGTGACATCTCTATTTTCCACAGTTCACCCCTAGTCCGTTGTTGAGTTGGGTTGGGTCCAATCACGACTGCGCTGCATCAATCTCGCCTTTCTTCTCCTTCTTTGATAGTCTGTCATTGCTTTTCGCCTTTACCTTCAATATAGGATTTGTAGATATTAGCCGTTCCAGTTCTAATCGTCCCACAACAATATCCTGAACTCGGGTCCCTTTGTTCTACAACCTATCTCTCTGGTAAGCTCATGTGCTTTGCCAGTTGTGTAGACTCTCGACCACGACGCGCTCTGAGGATCTCGATATTAATACGGACTCAGGCCTCGCACATCTTCTCTCGTGGCCGCCAACATGGTCCCCTTACCGTTGGTAGCACTGCTATCCGTAACAGCACTTATCCTCCCAACAAATGCTGCACCAACCCGAACACATTGTCGCTGCTTTGTAGTCGACGCTAACAAGCCATGGTCTCCATCAGCAATTCTACACGACACATCAAGACAATTGGATACCTGCGCTCACATGGGGCCTGAAATTGAGTACTTCCGAATTTCTGAACCCGAGATCTATCAAACCTACTACCAGCACATTGTCCACGAGCAGTCGACAGCAACTCCTACCGAAGACGATCTGAGACCGCTAACAACGACTGTTCTGATGGAGTTGGCTAGAAAGGATTTGTTCGAGCACCAGCTGCACCTGGACACACCTCTTCCCAGTGCCCCAACTGAACGCCCAAGAGAACGGATTATTTGTCGATCTGAACCAGAACCCATCTCGGAGTATCACGACTCTGAACTTACACTCTTTGCTCTGGGAGTCATTGTAGTCTTGGCCATTCTTGCATG
Organism: Lindgomyces ingoldianus; assembly: GCF_010093535.1. NCBI lineage: Eukaryota > Fungi > Ascomycota > Dothideomycetes > Pleosporales > Lindgomycetaceae > Lindgomyces > Lindgomyces ingoldianus. The sequence continues at coordinate 2,697,168 of NW_022985163.1, read as the reverse complement.
TGTTGCAGAATGCATTAATCTCTTGATGGGATGGTGAGTCGTCAGCGTCACCCTGAGTAATTACGGTACTGACCAACCTTAGGGCGGAGCAGCGAGAACTTCTTCGAAGAAGTCCCGTACGACTAGCGGGCGACGAGAAGAAGCTTCGTGCATACTCGTCGTCTGAGCGGAGCCCCGAGTGGAGATGCCCTTCCCCAGAGACGCGAGTCTATACCGCCTATCTGATTGACACTGCAGATGAGGACGACGATGAGATCAACAGACCCGTCATGTAGATGGAGGACATGATCCCTTATTTCCTATTCTCATGTGCATATTGTTCTTGCTGCATTTTAGCCATGACAACGATTTTCCAATTGTAATATAACGAAAGCATATTTAGGTCCGTTTAGAGACGGACAGTCTGGCGTCACACTCCGCGGAAATGGTAGGAACAATGGCTTGGATATATTATACCGAATTGGATGTACTTGGATCCAAAATCAAGGTTCTCGCTCGGTTAACTGGTCAAAAAGCAAGGTGGCTTACCCTTAGGAGCAATACACACCCCGAAACTCGGAATTAGGGGCTTACGCATGCCACTGTTGTTGGATATGTATCTCCGGAGTATTTCAGCTTGCATACTAGGTATTTGGACTTCTTTCGCTTTTCAATTGAGCGAGTAAGATATCCTGTACATGTTCAAGGGGCCTCGACTCTGCCATCTATCCGTCCGCAAATGATTCATATGCTCAGAAAGAACACGACGCGGCAGTCTTCTGACTCCCGCGGCGTCTACTCCGAGTCGCGTTTCCACAAGAACCTTTTCTATGTTTAAGTGAACTCCCATTTCGGAAAAGCCTTGTACCTCGGCACAACAGCGGATTCGCTCGACCTCGGGAGCTCTGACCAGGCGCGCCTGCTTCACGGTTTCTTTCATCAACGACAGATCATCCCCGTCTGACATCATGCCATGATATCTATCGAAGACATATCCCTGTCAATTTTCTTTCCTCAAGTTCTGCTCCAATTTGAAGCTCACCAACAAGATTACAAGCGGGCAAACTTTACTTTGAACTGAGGCGTTTCCGTCGCTCCGTATCTCGCTTTCTCCCCCCGTTTCCTTCAACCACTACGCCACGAGCATCAACCCTGCCAGAATGGGATCTCAAGAAGTCCTCGTCCTCGGTATCGACGTCATCTACACTTCAAAACGCCCACAAAGGCCCTCTCCTCATCCTCACGAAGCGCATGTCCCAAGACGGCAAAGACGAGTCAATGGGTTTCTATTTATCATCTCCATCTTTCAGCTATCTAATTCTCATCAAGTAACATAAGGTGATTTTCTTCTCGTCTTATACTCATTCGCCTTTCTAATAATAACGCGTCGCTTCGGAATTGTAGTCAGGTGATGATGCCTGACTTCGTGTTTCTCGTTCCCCGCGCCCTAGGTCTTGATTTGATTAGCCAGGCGATCAAGAGAAGTATTGCCAAACCTCGTAGTCGTATGGAATTCTCAATTCGATTTTAGGCCACTGAGGGTTCGACGCATTGAGATCTGTGGCTTCCACGTCATCACCTGTTCGAACGCCGTGTAGTGCGTATATACTGGAGCCATAGGTAAACTAAAACGTTTGCATTTTACTATCTTGTTTCCATCTACTCCAAACTCATCCATTCGTTTACACCAAATGATAGTGAATCTTATCGGTTTACTCGCGGCGGGGGCGTTTGCCAACTCGCTCCCGCCCTCATCGCCCGCGATTACAACTCCAATTGCATGCGCCCCAGGAGTCTCGGCCGGAGCTGGAGGATGCGTTATCCCAGTAAGTCCTACCAAGACATGCGATTGGCCGGACGCGACCATGGACTGGAAAGGGAATTGCATATGCCTCCCCGGATGGGGTACTGGTACGGACGGCAGATGTACACAAACTGCAGCTACCATTCCGACACCTTCGGCAACACCATGCGCCTTCGACAATTATGGTTATTGTATCTGCCCGTACGAGTATTCGACAGACCTCGAAGACAAGATGTGCTACCCGCCATGTCCTAATCGAAGCTTCATCAGGGGCAAGCATGGACAATGCGTCTGTCCTCCTAGGGCCACAATCGACTACCGCTCAAATTGTATCCAAGCATCCGGTTGCCCGAATCCCAGTATGACTAGAGACCCTAGCGGAAGTTGTCAATGCCCACCTCCTGCCACTGCTGATTACCGTGGGGTCTGCATTACGCCTTATCCATGTCCGACTGGAATGACGAGGGACCATAACAATTACTGCCAGTGCAGTCCGCCATATTCAACGAATTACCGTGGATCCTGCACTTCGTCGCCATGCCCAAATCCCCAGATGACAAGAGATTACATGGGTAGTTGTAATTGCCCAGGAGGCCAATCAACCGACTATCGCGGTAACTGCGGAACTCCCTGTCCCCAACCGACCCTTATGACTCATGACTACCGGGGCAATTGCCAATGTATTTCGGGATATACTACAGATTATAGAGGCCACTGTACAACAACTGGAACTCCCTGTCCCGAGCCGACCCTTATGACCCACGACTACCGAGGCAACTGTCAATGTATTACGGGATATACTACAGATTATAGAGGCCACTGTACAGCAACTGGGACTCCCTGTCCTGAGCCGACCCTTATGACCCACGACTACCGAGGCAACTGCCAATGTATTACGGGATATACTACAGATTATAGAGGCCATTGTACAACGACTGGAACTCCATGTCCTGAGCCGACACTTATGACCCATGACTACCGGGGCAACTGCCAATGTATTACGGGATACACTACAGACTACCGAGGCCATTGTACAACAACAGGAACTCCGTGTCCAGAACCCACCCTTCAGACAAGAGATTATCGTGGCCTCTGCCAATGCATCGATGGATATACCACTGATTACCGTGGCCACTGCTATCCCGCCCAAACCCCATGTCCCACTCATCAGACCAAGGACTACCGCAATATCTGCCGCTGCGAATCAGGCTACACAACGGATTACCGCGGTAACTGCTGGCCGTCTACGACTCCATGCCCGGAGCCCACCCTTCAGACGAGAGATTATCGGGGTGTTTGTCAGTGCAGAGAAGGCTATACTAGCGACTACCGTGGGCATTGCTACCACACCCCTTGCCCCACGCTTCAAACAGTCAATACATATGGAGCTTGCGACTGTATCTCAGGCTACACCACTGACGACAATGGGCACTGCTCTACGGTCATCACGGGCCCTTGTCCTCAACCAACTGCAATGACGAAAGACTACCGCGGAATCTGTCGCTGCATTACGCCGGGGTATACGACCGACACTGGGACTCATTGCGCTCCTACACAACGCCCTGGGTGTTGGGAACCTGATCGCATGACACAACTTCCCAACGGCGGCTGCGTATGCATTTCTGGATATACCATGATGGGATCAGCTCGACCACACTGCGTCCAAGTTACTCCTTACTGCCCCGATCCGGCCATGACGACTGATTATAGAGGACACTGTTGGTGTCCCCCGCCGCTCGTTATGTCTGACAGTCACTGCATCACTACAAGCCCCTTGGTCACGCCTACTCCCTGTGGAGGTACGATTACGAAATCCTGTCCGACTGGCGCGAGTTGTAAGCCTACTGTTCCTTGCGGAGAGAATGCTCCATGCCCGGGAACGTGTGAGTACTTCGGCGCGCCGACAACGACTTCGTATACTCCAACTCAATGTGGACCCAAAATTTTCCCCTCTTGTCCAACGGGAATGACTTGTGAGCCTACTGTCTCATGTGGAGAGCACGACTCGCATTGTCCTGGCACGTGTAAGGGACGTGGTGCACCGACGTTCACGAGTACGGAGCCGCCGCTTCCGACTCCGAAGAATAAATGCTTGGTATGCAGACTTCCTTTCCTCATCTGTTTCTCTTAAAACCCCTGCCCACGTATACTACGTTTCAGAGACCTGAAATCAAGTTCTGACGGTATTTCCTAGCTCCAATGCATCCTCCAATCATCCTTCCACCACCCATCTGAGCTCTGTTCCGAACACGGGAAAAAGCTCATGCTAAGCTGCCATGTAACGAACTGTAAACACGACAAAGACTTCTTCATCGAGCTCTTCGGCATCTGCCAACCTGAACCCTTCACCATCACCCCAACCACCTACTCGTCCCCCGAATCTCCCACCTGTCTCGATTCCGGCTGTATTGCTCCAACGACAACACCAGGAGAAGTCACGGTCACTATCACCACGATTGAGACTTTGACATACTGTCCTAAGAAGACGAAATGCCATGGGCAAACAGTAACATGGACGCTAACAGAAGGCCCAACGTCCTGCCCTGATACGAAGACTTGTACATGTGTTCTGCCGTCCACAATCACTGTTATCGAAACCCTGCCCACATGTCCCGCGAGCGTGACATGCACGGGACAAACGACAATCTGGACGAGCACCGAGGGTCCAAGTAGCTGTGAGGGAACTTGTACGGCGGTTTTGCCAAGTGAAAGCGTGCCAATTGTGCTAGTACCGAGCCAGACAGCGACGGTGAGTGAATTTTTGGGGATTGCGGGGTTGGTAAGACCGGGCGTGGTCGAGGGCGTGGTTGTGGCGGTTGCGGGGTGGGCTTGGTTTATGTTGTAAGGAGATGTGCTGTGCGAAGTAGGAATTCGACGGGTGGGATGGTGAAATTGAAACAACCTTTTCCAGTGATGTTTTAAGGGTTGCGCATAACTGGACCGGAGTCTATAACCTTCCTTAGGGAATAGGATGGATGGAATGACAAGAGATGATCGGAATTCGGGTTTGAAATGGATGGACGATATGATGGATGGTAAAAAGAAGGAACCTGTTACAGCGGTTGCGGAAGTTCGGATTGGCATATGTGATTCAAGTCTGATGGTTTCGGGGGTGATTGATGACAAACTTACGCTCCTTAGATGTAGTTAATCGTAATGTTTTATGTGCCTAAGTCTCTCCTACAACTTACATTCCATTTGGTCATCGATCACCCAGAACCACTAACATACCTTTGACTATCTCCATATTTAGGTCTTCACTTCTATGGTGCAGATTTCGTGCTTGAGAACAATTGCGTAATATCAAAGTAGGGCTAGTGATGTCATGTGTGAGCATTGTGAACTGACAAAAAAGATAGACATATATAACAACTGGGCACTGAGCCTTTCGAAGGGGTGGGCGCTGCTCTTCATAGCTAGATTTAACCAATATGCATGAAATTGGGGTGGAAAACATGTTAGTCACAGCTCAAAGGCAAGAAGATCAAAAATAAACACAGATATCTATTGCAAATCCCAAATCAGTATCCCCCTTCATCATCAATCACCTGAGATAAACACAGACACACACACGCACACACACATTCTCACACCAGACAAGACAGCATGCACGGCAGTTCGTCATAAAGAGACCATATTGTAAGGAAGGGAAGCACAGTGGACAAAAGAGATGCAAAGTAAAGAAGTGTAACAAAGAGAAAGAAAAAGAAAAAGGGAGCTGTAGTCGCATCTCCACTGCACACATCCACCCATCCATCCATTCGTCCCAGGAATATAATGAGAAGAATTGGTTCGACAAAACCCATGTTTCTGGCTTTTCCCATCCCACCAAGTTCCCACAACACACGGCTACGGTATGCAGGAAAGGCGGGACGAGAATAGAGACCACCAACAGGATATTGACCCAGCCACCCCCCGACGGAACTCGCAAGAACGCATGATCCCACCCTCCGTAGCGTACACCCATCGGATCACCACTCCAGCCTGAAGCTTTCATTCGCTGCGCATGGCCACTCCATTTGAGAATGACAAAAGAGGAAACGACAGACATATTAGAAGCGCCTCCCGTATGAAGACAGACCGCCCGAGAAAAGCCAAAGAAAAAAAACAAGCCGCCGCATTTCAATCGCTATGAACCTCGGTCCTTTCACCCGGGCGTTAGGCAGGCAGATCCGCAAATCGACGTTTCGAGAATTATGTGTGCATGCATGGGGAAGTGTAACCATATCAGACATAATCGTACCTTCTTGACTTGGGAACAATCCCACAGAGATGCTACCAATGCAAGACGTGTCTTTGACCTTGATACCTGTGCCTCTTTCGCCGGCGAGTACGAGACAAAGCCAGGTACCACAGCCCGTCCTAGACGCCATTCTTTTTATGCAGTACAAGAAGCGCATATCGTCGTGTGGAGTTCGTAGCCGTGAGTCGTAAAAGATTGCTGAAGTAAGACAGATGTTCGAAGAAGGGAGAGTATAACATATGTCGAGGGGGGGGGGGGCGGATCGGAGTTGCCGGGTAAGGAAGGTGGGGAACAAAGTTAATTGTACTGCGGGGATCGAATTCGCAAAGCTGATTCGGTGTCGATTCGGGGAGGGCTTAACAATATGTGATTGTCTATCGACGCCCAAACCTGCTGCACGGAAGTTCGCAATTGTTCATCTGTGTTGGTTGGGCTACTTCTAGGAGGATTTCTTGCTGCGAGGAGACATCGGTCTGCTGCCACCAAGACTGGGCACGTACTTTTGTTTCTTTTCAGCTGGTTTGAGGATCTATAGGGCTGTTGTGAGCGCGGGGAGCAGGGGAATGGCAAGGGTTGAAAATACCTGGAAAGAGCAGAGCAGGCTCTCGTCGACGCTCATCATTGCACCCGCATTGTCGAATTCACCACAATAGTTGGGTGCGCTGAAGAGCGTGACCAGTTGCCGCTTTGAGAAGAACTCGTAACCATCCTCCACAACTTGATGGGCGCGACAGATGAGGTCCATGTCGTGTTTCTGCAAGAAGCGGGACACCACGTCTGGGCCAAAGGTGAAGGAGACACCTCTGTCGTTTTCACTCCACCCAGTAATATCCTTGTCGGGATCGGACCACAGCAAATCGCAGAGAAGACCACAGTCCGGGATCTAGATTCGTCAGCATGTGCGTCGTCCATACCCACACACAACCAGAGGATCAGACGTCAATCAGGAGGAGTGGACAAAACTTACATCGGTGGGTCTCATCACGCGACGAATTTGCTCCATGGAGTTCAGGTCAGGGCTGAGGCCACCGTGCATGGTGAAGATCTTTTCGTCAATGATGGCGGCAATGGGCAGGCAATTGAAGCAGTCGGTGAACGTCTTCCATAGCTTGATGTTGTACCTTCGCTTGCACTCGTCATAAAACCCGTAGATGCGGTTGATGGAGGCGCACTCGTGGTTGCCGCGCAGGATGAAGAAGTTCTCGGGGTACTTGATCTTGTAGGCAAGCAAAAGGCAGATGGTCTCCAGCGATTGCTTGCCTCGATCCACATAGTCGCCGAGGAAGAGATAGTTTGCTTCTGGTGGGAACCCACCGTACTCGAAAAGGCGGAGGAGATCGTAGTATTGGCCATGTATGTCCCCGCAGATCTGAGAGAGCAAAAGCTGGTTAGCGATGCGGCGTCCGACACCTTTGCTGAGCAGAGGAGCAATGACTGACCTTTATCGGCGCCTCCAGCTCCAGCAGAATGGGCTGCGAAATGAAGATTTCGCGCGCCTTCGTGCATAGATATCGGATCTCCGTCTCTAGCAACTGCACCTGCTTGCCCGGCCGGCTGCCTCGGACCTCGAGTAGTCTATCTATGATGGAGTCCAAATCCACCTCGTTTTCCGCCATCGCTGCGACGTGCTGATGGCCTCGGTATTAGATGTGGGTGTGGGGGCAAGGACGGGGCCTCGCGCGGGGTGGAGGGTGGGGAGAAGAGTTCTCGCGTTGGCCGTTGTTTTGCAGTCCCTACGAGGAAAGAGAGCGTTAACAGAGGCGAGGAGGCAGCTCGCGGTGACGCAGCTTGGGCCAGTTTTGCTGGCAGGGGCGTGAGGGTGACTCGTCGCCGTGACGTGCCAAGGAAACAATACAGCTGACACAGCAAAGACCAAACGTACCTCTATGTAAGCGAGCGAGCCTGTTTAAGCTGGGTATGATGCGGTTCGTGAGCGGCGCTCGCGGGTGCAGAGAATGGCTCGAAGCCCCTCAGAAGTTGCAAGGCGGTGATGGCGGAATCACGCGACTATGCCCGAAGCTGCGGCTGGCGGGGGTCAATTGCGACGGTCAGCAAGAGTGTACCTGGTACTGCTCGGCGGCAGAGGGCGGGCGGTCGATGGCGGCGTGAGGTTGAAGCGTTGTTGTGGCCGGAGCCTGTCGAGTGGGCTGCGAAGTGATTTCACCGCCAAAGCCGGGGCCGAGGGAGCTGCTCGCGACGGGAGGGCGAGGATGACTGCTACAGGACTGCTCTATGCAACGCGGCAAGGCAAAGGGGCAGAACGTGAATGTGCGAGTGGACTGTGGGAGCGTGCAGGGCTGTGGTGGGAGTTGGAGGCTGATGTTGCGAAGCTGGTGTTTGAGGACAGGATCGGTTGCCGCTTAGGGCTTGGCGGAATGTGCTCTCAAAGCCGTGCCTAGGTGCTCACGAAGCTCGTGCTCTGCCACGCGCGGCGGATATATCGACAACTGTGATGGAGTGCGACAAGAGGCAACAGAGCAGGTGCTGAAGGCCACAATCTGTTCACCACTTTCTTGGGCGCCAGGCGTTTCAGCGGCGGTGACAAGCCTTTCACGCTAATCTGCCATCGCGCTAAGCCCAGGGTCAGTAATAAGAATTGTAGCCCAGCTATTACAAAGGTATCCATGCAATGTCTATTCTATTTTCTGCTCTGCTCCAGACCGTCCGATTAGCTACATCCAACAGTAGTAGAGAGTTCAACACAACTCCGGCGGCGATGTGGAGAACACTTCTTGATAGTATCTGATTCTGGTCTAACTAGTTGGCCGGCATACGGATCCATAGGGCGTTCCATGGAGCTGCCATTCCCTTAGGCACCAATCTAAGCCCAAAGCTCCAAGCACTAATTCGAACTTCGCGTCTGGTTTCCTTCACTGGTGACATGCCACAGGAGACAATTCATCCTCAAAAAGCAACTACTCACCGGACATAATGTTTTTGAAAAAGCCTGAAATAATTCGCTAGTTTCATCCTATGGGTCGAAAATGTTAGTCACGTGTCTTGCCATTCACTTCATCTCCCCTGGATTACATAATAAGACTGCTGGACAAATTTGCAGGAAACAAGGTTTGAAAATGGACACAAGACAGTTCGTATTGATGCACATCTACCTATCCCATCCGTTCTCCTTCGCCGATTATGCAGTGACCCGACAACGCCACCACCCGCTCTCTTACCCGCTAGGTCCTCCCATTCAATTTACCCGCTCGAAATCTTCACTCCAAAAGCAAAAGGCCGTTCGTGATCCACCCATCCCGGGCATTACCGCCGATAACGCCATGAATATAATACAGTAAAAGGTGAATGGAGAAGACAAACAGTACATGCGGAATGCAATATCGATGTTCAAGCACCGAAGGAAATGCAAGCACAACCGTCCTTTTAGGGGAAGAATGCCGCCAATGGAAGAAGTGGAAAGCCTAGAGATACAGCGAGCGTGAGGTCAATGCACCCATGTCTTGAACCCTAAAATGCCCCAACGCCATGCGAGAGAGAATCTACCAAAAGCAGACGACCAGAACTACCAAAACGTAGAAACAAAAATCGAGTAGGAATATTGATCAATACACACAACAAGCCGCAAAGCAGCGAGGCGTGTCATTTTAAGAGGAGAAATTGAAAGCAGGGGTATCGCAAAAATCACTAGATTAAAGGTAGAATAGAGAGTGATCTCTCATCCAAGTGTTCGGCCTCCCGAAACGATTCCTTGGCTAGGGGTTCGGGGCATCGTAGGTCTAATGGAAGGAGAGCTATAGTCGCGCTCGGAGAATGGAGTGACTGGTTTAGTGTCCCAGGACTCGTCACCTAACGCACTTAGCCAGGTGTTACCGAAATCATGGCGCAGAGCCTCAATCTTCTTCTTATACAGATCACTACTGACGTCGAAGTCAGGAGGACTTGTGGCAAGCTGCGGAGAAGTTTGTGATGGCAGTGCAGTATCAATGAATGGTAATTTCTGCTGCCCTAGCTGTAGTGGTTGGGTGGGGCTTGGCTCATGAGAGATGGGCTTCTTGGAAGGATCCCCCGCTGCGTTCTTCTTCGGAGGTTCCTCGAAGTGGGGAACACCTTCGACCTCTGCATCGGTTAGAGGCATGGGGTCTACGGATCGGAGAGTTTCGGGCGAGTAGGCAGGAGGAGCTGGAAGCGGAGTGACCGGCGGGTTGTATGATTGCTGTCCAGCTTCATGCTGGGAGAGTTCAACGATTCTTCGTTTGGGTCCTCTCTTTCGCCGTTGAGATCCGGTATGTCCGCTCTTGGAACGATGGTGAGAGCTGGTCCGTTGAAGTGATTCTATGGGAGCAGATTTACCATCAACAGCGGGTGTAACCTTGGATGGGACAGGGGGGGGAGGCTTCTCATCTTCGGGAGGTGGTCTCACTACCGGGACTCCGGGAAGTTCAGGCGCTCGGTCCACGAGCTGTTTCCGCTCGCTGTGATTTGGCCCAGTAGAATCGATCACGATGTCTTCCGAATAGCCAGGTGTCTTGCGGAATAGGTTGAATATTGTCACCCGATAGTTGCTGTATGATTTGCAAAACGGATTGCGATGAACGTAAATCTCGGTCATGTCTGGCACGCCGGTGAGCCGTGCAATCTCCATGGGGTCTGTCAGCTTGTTGTCCCTCAAATCGACCCTCTCCATGGAAAGGAGTCGCTCAATGCCCGCTAGAGACGTGAGGCGATTCGAGCGGAGATTCAGCGTTGTGATCGCGGGCAAGGGGTTGCGACCCAAAGAGTGCAGGCTCTCAATCATGCAATTGGAGAGATTGAGTGCTCGAAGGCAGGTTAGGGTCGCCAAACTGTCTGGAATCTCAGTGAAGAGATTTGCAGAGATATCGAGGGATTGCAGCGTGTTAGCTAGGGGAGCAAGGCTGGTGGCTGAGATATTTGTGAGAGCGTTGTCAGCCAGGCTCAGATGTCTGAGGAATCTCCATTTATTCGCGGGGAACCATCCTAGCGACAAAAGGTTTGAGGAGCTGCCGCGCGGGGTGGTAGACCGCACGCTTGACCCGGAGCTTCCAGAAGACCTGCGAATGTTAGGGGTAGAGCTCCTTCCATAAACATGCGTGGTGCCATGGCGCGAGCTTGGCGGTCGCGTGGGAGATGTGCTTCGCTGGCGGTGACGAGTAAGGGCCTTTGGGCTCGAGGAAGACTTGTCCGCTGCTGCTGGAGAGGATGGCGGGGACTCCGACCGGGCAATCTGGGCATTCTTCGTGGCCGGGCTGCCAGCGGGCCAAGGGACAGTGGGGGATGGTGGTGCTTTGGCGGAGCGCCTGCGCCGCTTGTCAATGTCATCCAAAACGATATTAATCAGGAGGTCTGCAGGGTCGTCGACGCCGGCGCGCTTGACTGTGAGGCTGCGTAGGTTCTCGGCCAGCCGGTCCCAGCCGTAGAATTGGCGAAAGTCTACGTCGTAGATCTCAAGAGCAGTGAGGTTCTTGAACGCAAACAGAGGCACAGCACTGTCAAACGGAAACTCTTCGTAGCCTGCGATGAGGCGGGCTTTGTGGTCTGGAGCGAGTCTCAGGCAGGGTATCTTGGTGAAGGCAGAGAAGAGGTATGTCAAGTCTTCCTGGATGGCTGCTTTCTGCCTTTCGGCCCTAGCTGCACTGTTGGACGACCAACCAAGAGACGACCACAGCGACGACATGCCTGACATCACGCTGCGAATGCTAGAGACTGAGTGCATCGAGTCCCGGTCTGAAGCCCCTCTTCGCTTGTTCCGCTGCGCCTGGCTAAGAAACGACACGTAGTTGGTTGGAGACGCATCCGTGTGTATATTTTCCAAGCGCACATTCATCGGACCTACTGGTATGCCGAGTTCTTCAAAACGTGATAGGAGGTAGAAGAGGTGGTGCGGAGTGAGGGTCATCTTCACAGGCTTGATGCTGGGAGAGGTGAATGTGAGAGAGGGGAGAGACAGGGCCGCGGCCCACACGCTCGAGGTCGAGGACGTCGGAAGACTTGACGCTCCCGTCGGTGAAGACGGAGGGGGTGCGGAGCCTTGGCCATGCTTTGGCGCTTGACGCTGAAGCTGGAGGGCATTTGCGAGTGCTTTCTCATGAGTCCGTACAAAGTACGCCAAGTTCTACACCACGTCAGTACACTGAGACCAGCCACGTTGCCATTGACCGAGTAGCCATCTACGCAGTCTTGTAGTTCTGTGAAACCCATCCCCCAAAGCTTGAACTGTCGTACCTTTATGAAGACTTGTCCATCCTCAGTGTCCATGGTTTAGTGTTGGTCAACAACAAACGCATGTAGGGCTTCGGAGGGGAGTATATGAGGACTCGTTCGAGAGAGCGGGAGAGATCGGAGACGTTGCCAGAGGAGGGATCACGACTGGAGCTTGTTACTCCTCCGTAGCGTGGTGGTGATTGTGGGGTTGCGTGAAGGGGCCTTCGCCGTAAGCCACGACCACCTAGGGAACCTTCAGTCAGCACACTGTCGATGAGTCCGCATTCAAATCACCGGCAGGCATAATGGGGGAACGAGGATGATGGTGAGGGTCTCATGCAGGGCTTGGCGGGCGTCGGGAGGTGTTGAGGTAGTACACACGTACCGTGAGAGATCCTCCTGCTGCCCTTGGTGAAGGACCAAGGTGACGGGCAAAAGAAGCGGGAAGCCCAGAATAATATGCAGCAGCGGCGCAGGGAGAGGAGTCCAGTGGAGGCGGCAAACAGTACGGATTCAGCAGGCCAAGCGAAGGACGTCGCGATGGGCCAAGGAGAGGTGCAGGCGGGTGCAGCGATTCAGATAGCCAGCCCCAGGAGGAGGATGCAGGCCGCGAATAATAGCCACGGACGCACACAAGGCAGGCGAAGGGCGAAAAATGAAAGACGACGCTGCTGGGCGCGCGCAGTGGGCGTGTCAACAACAACAGAAGAACGGGCTCAGGCTGGTGGGGAGGCCGGCCTCGAGAAATTAGATGTCCTTTCTGAGCAGCGGGCAGCCGACGACGGCGTCTCTTAGGCGGTACGGGAGCAGGCGGGGCTTAACGTGCACTGTGAAGGGCTTCCCGCTCTCGCGCTGATGGCGAGCAGAGCAGACGATGGCACCGTGAAGACGGGCGGACGCGGTGAGGGCGAAGAGATTGCTCGATGCAAGAGCAGGCCACTGGAGAGCAGCAGTAGCAGCAAGCAACAAGCAGCGAGCAGGAGAGCATGTCCATCCACGATAATCCGAACACTCCCAAGTGAGCGCGCAGATCATGTGCACCAATCACACGCCGCAGCTGGCCTGTCTACCTTGCTGCAAAACCCGCTTCGGCGCGCTAAGGTCGACGCCATCCGCCTCCCTGCACCCTGTGGAATGAATCTGACCCCCGGGGTGCCAGAAAATCTACACTTCTCTCGAGTATCTTTGCCCTCTCCGCCTGGAGATCACAAGCACCGGCCTTGGCCGGAGCCCATTCACCGGCCGTTGCTGCCCACCACAGCCCACCACCGCCCGTTCCTGCCAGCCTGAAGGCGCAACCAGCAGTGTTACTTTCTCTATGGCGCTGTCGCAAAGTGTGCTGAGACTGACAAGGCCCATGTCGTCGCAAATCCCACACGTCGTGATAGGCATCCCGTTTGGCGATGGTTCGTTCCAAACATCCCTGCACGAAGATGTGGGAGGGCTTGGCCAGCACTCACGCTAGTGGGCATCAAATTTGGCTCACCCGCTTCGGCCAATGTGGAACGTGGACATCGCGACCACCGCCGACCTGACGCAATACTGCTGCAGGAGGATGCCAGAGAATATGCGAAGAGCCTTTCAGGTGGCCGGCGATTTGACGAGCTCGCGGAGCGGTGGACGTCTAGAGACGTTCGAATTCTGCGACGGAAGAAATCGCATTCTCAGATAGAGGCATCTATTCATGTCACACCAATCGCCTGTGGCGTCACATGAGAGATGTCCTTCAGCGTCCTCTCGCGGCGAGCCATCTCTCACTGGACCCTGACCCGCGCTTACCGGAGACCCTATGCGCACCGCATTCAGACCCTGATGTCCAGGCATGGTGCGATGTGCTCATCTGACCACCAGAGGAGAAAAACGGAGAAAGAACGTGTGAGATTGTTCGCCGCACTTGAACGACAGAGGCATGGCATGCGGCTATCGCGGGGCTACTCGCTGCAGGATTCAATATGAGGTGTGGCACAAAGCTTTGAACGGCTGAACCACCACGATCTTCCTCCGCTAACGGAGCAAACACGGACGGCCCTTCGCTGACGGTGCTCACGCGGGCCGAGGGACTTTGCCAGGGCCTGGACGCCCGTTTGCTAGTGGTGAGCGTGTCATGCGAGATGACATGCTCGCAACTTATCGCGGATATCAATCGCAATGTCGAGCTAGGCGGCCACTGCGGAGACAAGGACATTGCATTGGAGGTGACGGTGCGCGCCGGAGCGATTGATAAACCACGGGCGGTTGTGCGATTCTTGAATGTCAATTGGGGAATCTGACAGTGCAGTTTTATGTACGACATTCACGATATAAAAAATTCACCCCACTTACCTGTTACGAGACAGCTTGGAGCCATTGGCCGGAGCAATTGGCCGATACCATCCCTGGCGCGGGCGGTGAAGAAACAGCCGAACAGAGACCGACCCAACCCGCCTTTGGCCCCGCAACACCATGCCTCTCTATCGTGACCTTGCCAGAGCTCTGGAGTCCAACTGCACTTGGCATCGCCCATCATGTGCCGCCCGAGTGAGATGACGCCGCTCGCCGTCGATTGCGACACCCTCGCCAGCACACACTCACCCACCCCTCTGGATACCTTCAAGTCTGCGTCGGTTGTCTCAGGGTCTAGGCCCATCCATCGCCGCCGCAACAATATCTCCGTGTCTGCATCTCGCTGCTCTGCCAAAAGTTTCATGCTCTGTAAGAGACGGCTGCAGCATGCTCTGCAATCGGTCTCACCGCTACATTGGGTGCGTGTTCAGAGAGCGATGTCCGGCCTGTGGGGTTTCGTGTTTGAGATGAAGGAAGCTTGGTATGAGGCTTAGGTGTTCGCGCGCACTGTGCAGCATCTTGTCAAACGGGAGCTGGCTGGTGCGCAAGCAGCATCATCCCTGCTTGTCGGTTGCTTTCCTCGCCGTGGCTTTTCGGCAGCCGAATACGAGCTGCTCACAGACCCCCCGGCCCAACGACTTCGGATGTTAAACATCTTGAGCTCCGGTCCCTGCTCAATCTATCCCTGACATCTGTATAGCATCATTGCAGCTTTGTCTATTTTCAATATCTCGAGGCGAGTCGCTTCTACCCACGGATGCGTCGATCGTGCGAGGGTTGGATGATCCGCAGGTCCCTGCAGCGCCGCACTTGAGAGTTAAGGATAGATGCCTACATCTGGTGTGTCCTAGACTCCACTAGGATTCTTCCTTCATCCTCCCCTCAAGGCCAGCATTTGAAGTTATAGTGATAAGTACGGAGTACATCTCCCTGAAATGTGTCCATAAGCGCCGCAACATCGACGTTTCTCTACCCTTATTCTCTGTCTAACAATGCCTTCCCCCTAGTCCCTCACTGGGACAGTCTTCCAATTTCGCAGGCCAAACTCTCACCATCTTCTTCAGAGTCTCCAAACTAAACTCCCAATCTCTAAGTTTGCTAGCTTCGCATTGCCTTCGAATGCACCGCACCTAGTTAACTCGGCCTCCTTTCGGCACCTATTGATAGCCACTCTCTTCCACGGCCGACGCCAAGCCCTCCAAGCTGCGCTGGCATATGCAGCGGCTCTTGATCGACACCAGAGGATATACGATATTCCTCTAACAGACCACTCATAGCCCTAACTTAAGCCATGTACTTTTCTTAAGTCTCGTCTCGGCTTGACCTTCGCTAGATCCACCAGTCAGGGCCATTTTGTTCTCGCACCGACTTAGATTCGACCTCAAAACTTACCTTTTGCCATTGCAAATTCTCACCCCGGTTTTCGTCTCGTTCTAATGGCCTCCACGGCGCAATATCTTCAGGAGTCTTCATTGAGAAGGAAGTATTGACGTCGATCTTACCATAACAAGCATTGAAATAACGCCGAAACTTGACCACGTACTGCCCGCCGAGTCGCAGGCTATTCCATGTCTGCGAAGAAAATGTGGAAAGTGTCGCACTCCATCGGAGGGTCTTTAGAGGTGCCACGCACACAACATCACGAGCAGGTGCTGGCCTTCCCTTTCGGAAGAAGTAGCGAGGCATATTTAAAGCGTTGTTATTAGTTGGTATCTTTGGAATTGAATTTTAACTTTAGAATATATTACTATAGTGAGGCGGAATGCTTGATGAGCGGGATGTTGAGGGGTTTGATGAACCTTTAACAGGTATATTTTACAATTTGTTCATATCGAATTATCTTTTATTATGAAGTTCGCTATCTGGTGTAATTTTTCTTATTCTGGAAAATACGCTGGTTCCTCGATAGATCATAGGAATAGAAACCCTCGGCTTTAGACTGAATTACGAACCGATGCACGACAAGAAAGCGAAGAGTCACCTTGCAACGCAATCTCTCAAGATGACGGGGATAACCGGATGTCCCCCTCCTGTCGAGAAGACCCATGTATAGCATCATGTCTAGGGATCCTCATCCCCTGTGTCAGAGATCTCTACATCAGCAGGATTTGGGACTTAGCGCCAGCTCTATCTATCACGGGGAGGGAGACGGCTGATGGGGATAGAACGTCTGCGTTAACCACGTCGTCAAAAATCTCTGGATTTGGCGCATATGAGTCTTAGGGCTCTGTATCCGAGATTGTACTACCCGCAGGTGAGGGGCTGGTGAGCTTGTCGGATTGGTTGCTCGTCTCGTTCGCTAGTGCCCGCCATCGTTGCCCTTAGGGCGTTGGAACTCACATCTTGAACCCTCAGACAGCTTTAAGTCTCTCGTCCGTACTCACGATATTGAGGGAGGGTAACAATTGACGTGTGTGGGAATCGGTATGAGAATTTCCGAAGCGAATGAGAATCTATATCGCTTTCAGTTTTCTCAACCGCCCATGCAACAGTCGTACGTATACTTGCCGCGTGCCCAACAATATTTCTTCCTCTCATTTCACTTCCCCTCCATTGAAGCATAACTTTTTTCGCCTGCGTTTTCCATCGCCATGATTTTTGATGTTGCCTCACTAAGACCTCTGATGCCTCTTAAACAAGCTCCTGAAGACATTGATCCTAGGCGAGGCCTTGAAGACGGCGACTCTGATTGTCCGCCTGCGAGCAAGCGCTACCGGTTACTGTTGCAAACTTGGACCAGCTCGCCGACGTCTCTCACTCAAGCCGCACTTCATTGTAGCCAAGGACTGTGACGTCTCTCCAATGATTCCTTGACGACTTTGTTGTGCGCCTACGAGCCATCGCTATCGGCTACGCTCGCCAACTTCCTCGCCAATTCCTTCGCGCATTGACGAGCAGCGCTCCACCGTCTACGAATAAGCAGTCTGAAAATTAGTGGCTGAGGAGTACTCTAGCGAAGTCTTCCAGCCATGAAACGCCCGCAGTCTATAACGAGCCTAACGTACCAGCCCATATCGCTAGCATTCATCCACCAAATGGCGCAATCACAAGGTTAGAGTCTTAAGAGGGGCTCAAATGCGTTGGCGCAGAGCCCAAGGCTTAGATCGTCACACCCCGTCTATCGTTCGCTCCTCTTGAACAATAGCATCCGCATGGATCGTATGGGAAAAGTGAGGTCATTACAGATATCCCGCTGGTTAAAAGTCCGACTGGATGCGGAAACGAAACACTGTTGTGGGTCGCCCCTTTTCTTGCCCATACACCCCACTAGCTAGAGGGGACAAGTTCCCATTTCTTGCGCTTGAGTTAAAGTCAGAAATCACCGGCGGTATTCTGTGGCATGCGGAGAACTAGGCGGCAGGTAATAGTTCGTACTGCGTGTACACAATGCGATAGCTGCTTAAACCAGCATTCCATACCCAGACCATCCTCTCCACCGACTGCGTAGCTTTCACAAGACGTATCACACACAAGAACTTTCTATTCTATATACGCTACTACCTGGAGGGTGATCACTACTTCCACATGTCCTACCTTCGGAGATTCTCAACGATAGGTTCAGTAGACACCCAAAGCCTACCAGCGCTGTCCGCGTTACACAACAACAGCCAAAAAAACAAGTCAGCGGTGTAGGATTAGGCATGCACCAACTCCCGTGCCATGGGAGCGCCGTACTCTCCTATCTCCCCCAGAGTATAGGGCCTTCCATTGCTCTCCGCTAGTGTGTCCCGTGTCGTCCTACAGCTTTCTTACTCAGTTGTTGTCAAAGAGGCTTGCGGCGAAATGAACCAACTAGTCCTTAACACCGAGCGCGCTATCTACAAGCGCCTAACCCTCACCCACTCATCACCATGTTGCTCCATGTACATGGGGATATGCCTGTACTCGAACGCCTTTAGTACTCTCTACGTAAGAGGCTTTGGGATCTCTACGCCGCCACAAGTGTTCCACTATGTGAGGATATCTTACGCTAGGCCCTTTCAGCCTACAGAGACCTTCCTCGCGTTCGATCATGCAACACACTGCAAGTGGATGCAGGCACACATAATGCGCTGCTTGACTGGGACAAGAGCCTACAGATATGTGACTTTGCTGGGTCATCAATTGATGCATCTGTCCCAACTGTGCACCCAGCTGTTCATTCCCACCACCGAACCTTCCTATAAAGGCGCCTTCAACTCAGTCTGAGATATTTGCGCTTGGCGTTATGCCCCATGCGGTAAAGACTACGTAGCAGCTATACCACGACAAGCCTGACTGAGGTTATAAAGTTGTACCGCGCAAACGAATTCCCGGCTACAAGTGCGCCAGTACTTGAGGAGGTGGTTACAAGGTGCTACAGATCGGAGCACAAGGATTTTCAGCAAGTGATGGAACACTATACCATATGTTCAGAAGGGCAAGATCCAAACATCGAAGAAGAAGTAAGTCATCAAGCCGGCGCCCCACTGTTATCGTTATCTTCCCAGTCTATTAAGTCCACGTAGTGTACAGAATAAGTCTTGTTGATCGAGTAGGTCCACCCAAAGATCCTCGCGTTACCCTCAAGGTCGTAATCCGCTCAATCTAGAGAGGTCGCAACGCGAGCAGTATGGTTTGGAGGAAGATATACTAGCCGGTATAAAGTCCGTAAAGCAACGCGACGGAGGATTGGAAGCAGGTAGTCGCGAAGCAGCGATCCTTCTCAGAACATCTGCACTAGCTATGTATACCGAACTGTAGAGATACTGGGAGAATTGGTTGTGCTAAGAATGGAGGGCAAAGGAATGGAGAGTAATGACTGTTTAATATCACCTAAGGTTGTCGACTAATATATTCCTGTTTTATACTACTATATACTCTTAATCTTAGAGTCTAGTACTCTAATTAAGGTTATTAGCACCTCTATTATCGAGTAGTAGCCTTTTTGGCAGAGAAAATAAATCTATAGGAAAGCAAGGACGGGGCAACGACGTTAATCTAGGTTTTTTCGAGATTGTGTATAGCATTCAATGTTGTGAGTAGACAAATCATAGGAAACACATAAGAGCCTAGTTGAATTATGATTGAGGAAAGACCTACGATTTTGTTATCGACGGTTTAACTCATTGGTAGGAGACAAAACTATATTCGCAGGCATGGTGCAAATGCGATGCCGCCTCCTCACCTTATCCCCCTAATTCCCGCAAACACCCTCTCCATCTCCCCCGTGATCCCATTTAACCAATCCACACTCGCATTGCTCGCAAACACGAACACCATCCTCACCACCACCTTCCCCTCGTCCTTGATCACGTACGCACCTCTCTTCCCCATATCCCTCTCACAACCCACCAGCTCACACCCCAACAATACCCTAATATTCCGACAGATTTCCTCTGTTGTAGGATTCCCATATGCGGGGTTGTACCCGCTCCCGCCCACCCCGGAGAACATTGAGCCAAGCGGCAGTCCTGAGGGGTTGTAGGTGGATGGGGATTGAACTGGGGAGGGTATAAACGAGGGATCGCGGTTCATCCACTTCGGTGTCTCGTGTGCGTAGCATAGGGAAGTGTTCGCATTGGGTGCGAGGTAGATACCTCTTCCCATTGCGCGGCCATTACTCTGGTACCGCGTACCGCTCATATTCTTTAATCCTTTCGCTAGGATGTTAGGGAGGCGGCTAGGATGCGTGCCATGGAAGACAGCTTTCGAAGGGCGTTTGGAGCGGTGTAAGTGATATGCGAAGAGCGCTTCTTTGTTACCGGGTTGGCGGGTGACGATGAAGGTTTTCACGCCCATATTTTCGAGGGTAGGGATACGGAGGGTGAGTGGAGAGGAGGCGGTTATGGAGCACAGATTGGCCATTTGGGATGTTAGCAGCCATGTTAGCAGTTGCTTTTGTCGTTCCTCCAGTTCACTCAACAATGTGTTTTCGGTGACACTGTGTGTGAAGGTGTTTGTTGAATTCCCTTTCCGCTTCGACGCTATCGCAGCCATTGAGGGCAGCGAATCCACAATCTGCTTGACCTGGGCCTCTGGAAACGGACACCCTGGCAGTAGATTGAGAGTGTTCTTGCTATACTGATTGGAGGAAATTATGCACGTGAGCAACAAGTCGACGACGTGTGGATCCGTAACAATCAAATTTATCCCATCGGAAAGCATGGATCGCTGCATGATCATCGAACATGTTGCCTGACATGCTGCGTTGATGAGTTCGCGTAAGGTCCTTGGGTGTTCGCGGTTTATGCTGTAACGTCGAAGAAATTTCTGGTAGCCAGATATCGGAGCCGCAGGTTGTGCTGGAGTAGGGAGCGAGAGTGTGGATGTTAAGGTATTATCATCCTTGTTTTTCGAGTCTTCGGTGGAAGAAAGTTTCATGGGGGAGATGTCTATCTTAACGGCGCTGTCAATGCGAGCGTGGTCTGGATGTTTAGCTGGGAGATGCGGCAGGCTGAGCCGAAGCGTCATGCTGAACAGCAGGGCACTCTTCAGACATCAGCAGAGGGTGATTGTGATAGACAGAATCGCCGAGGTGTCTCAAGTGCCTTAGAACGGATTGTAGCTTGGGGAACGGAGCTTGTTGAGTAAAAAAGATCCAAGGTTGGAAATCCTCGAGCGCACCTCCGTCACTGTGGTAAGTTGAAGTGAACTAAGCGTTAGGCAGGCTGTGAGGGCATCACCACTGAACCAAAGCGCTAGAAATAAACCACAAGCAACGAATTGAAGGAACGTGAAATTGACAGGAGAATGAAGTGATCAAAGGGGTTCCACAAGAAGAGAAAAGTCTCGAAGAAAGGGTGACCCACGCCAGCCAGGCAGCCAAATGGAAACCTCCACATATCTGCGAACTTGGCAAAAAGCTGAGATCCGAATCGCTAAAACACGAGGTAGGCAATACTTATCTTCAGGCAGTG
This sequence comes from Lindgomyces ingoldianus, assembly GCF_010093535.1. Taxonomy (NCBI): domain Eukaryota; kingdom Fungi; phylum Ascomycota; class Dothideomycetes; order Pleosporales; family Lindgomycetaceae; genus Lindgomyces; species Lindgomyces ingoldianus. Next base: position 2,675,765 of record NW_022985163.1, on the reverse strand, counting down.
AATCGTACAGGAGAACGCAATTGCGCAACAACATTGGTCGTATGGAGCTTCTCCTTATCCCGATAATGTGGGAGGACCGGTCTGCACATCGCGGTGAATGGGAAATGTGCCGGAGAACACAGGCTGAAGCGATTGCGGAGAGTTTCATCGAATGAGAAGAGGAAAGGCGCAGATGCAGGCAGACTTTTGAGTTCAGCCTTCGGTACGGGAGAGGCTGTGCTACCTGTGGCGGACACATTGAAGTTGAAGACTTATTAGAAACGATATAGGAGAAATTGACCATGTGAGTGCGCCTCGAAGCTTCAGAAGGGCGATGCGATATTACAAGATTATCTATCAGAGTGTTAGCGGCCTCTGCACGAGAGAGGTGTATGAAAGTGGTCGGGAGTCACTTCTACGTCTTGCTTTAAGCTGCATCTTCCCTGTCTAGCCACAATTGGAAACACAACTGTAAACACATCAGAGCCAATAGGTCTACATTGGCTCTACCTAGATTTTACAAGCAAAAATCCCGAAACCACTCATGCAAGCACTACCCACCAGATTTGCCCTATCCCCAAATGCCCGAAAACACCTCGCTGCACATGTGCCATGCTACTAATACAGGAAAAGCCAAGAAATTTTTTGAAGATAGGAAAGAAAGGAAGTTCTCTCTCCATCTCCATCACATATTAAACACTCCAAACCTTCCCAGCACCCTTTTACTCGTCCAAGCTCCAAGTGCCACCGACGGCTCCTATCGTATATTTTGGTCGGTTGGTTGACCGACAGGGTCGTAGGGATGGGAAAGGGTGACAGAATCCGATTAAATAACCACATAAAAGCGCACCGAGGAGGGGCTACGCTCGGGTATAAGGTTGCAGAATGGTGTATTAAGCCGCCCGTTACCTGCGCGAGGCGCTTACACGCAGTGGAACTGAAATTCATGCAGTAACATATGCTCCAGAAGGAAATCCAATGCCTGGATGACAAGGTGGATGCCGAACGTAGTTGGGCGGGATGCAGGTACTTTTTACAGCGAAACCAAAAGGAAGCAGAGATGACTAAGTCTCTGTTTTAGCTGGAAGGAAAGATGCTGTGTAGGCATGCTTTTGACGATTAGGGTGGAGGGTAAGAGACAGAAATTCGAGAGCACATTGGAGAAGGGTCATTGTGGATCAGGCAGGAATGGTCGTAGGACGAGGGCGAGGAAGTCGTAACAGGTAACCGAATTGTTTGCTTTTCCGAATCTGTACAACGCCGAAGTATTCGCTAGGTCAGTTTAGCTCTGGAGTTGAGGGCCGCCCGAAGTCAGAGCGAACAAGCGGTCGTTGACAGCGGCTCCTTTGGGTATGTCCCTTACTCTAAAAAGCCACTTGGGAAGAATCGAGGAAAATCTTTCTTCTCGCAAAGACAGATTTCACAATTTATTTGATGTCCCAGGCTTCAGTACATCCCTCGACTAGCTTGACTTGCCCTACTAGGTGACGTCCGACTCCTCTCATCTTCCTCGGGAACATCGCTCAGCCTTGTGGGATGGTGGTGTCTCATGCCTGGCCACTCGTTGCCGTATCCTGCACCACTGTAGTCGGGAGGGTTGAGGGTGGAGGTCTGAGTATAAGGTTGTTCGGCACCGGAGGCAGTTGCGTAGCCGCTCGGGCCTACGGCTGCTGTTCCGTACCGTTGCAGATGCTCTAGCTCGCGACGGCGGTCTTCCTGGACATCATACTCATCTGAATCGCGTTCGCGCAGGGCTCGATACGGGACACGGTGACCAGCGTCATCAAGGATGAAGTTCCCGTAGTCATCGATAGCGTACTCTTCATCGGCCTCAGAAGTTTCCCCGCCATGCGATGTTACATAGGACCTCTCATCCTCTGGGATACTCACGGGGGTTTCTCCATGAAGATATGTCTCTGGTTGCTGATAGAATGCCTCTGGACGTGACGTGGTTGGCTGAACGGTGGGGTGTTGAGCGTTGGTAGTATGGTGTCGAGGATGCAATGGAGCTGGCACTTGAGGTGGTTCCGACGCTTGAGAATGAGTAGAGCTAGGGGGACGGGCAGTTGAAGCACCTGTGGGAACGTATGTCCCTTGGGAAAGAGTTGGAACATCAGGCTCGTGTCGAAGAGTCGCGCCGTGGCGTGCTGCTTCAGTGAAAGGATCAGTGTCGGTTGGCGATTGGCCTTCTTCGTATGAGTAGTGTTGCTCAATTCTTGGACCACCTGACGGACCCGCACCCGCTCCGAAGGCTTCCCCACCTCCTTGTGGTTGGTGAGATACACTTCCATGCCTGCCAACCCCCTGCGCCATTGGTACAACCTGTACGCCGCCTACTAGAGTTGGTTGACCTTCTCGCAGGGAGAATGTACGATCGCGCTCTTCTTGCTCTCGTCTCCCGAGCTCTTCCCATGCTCTGCGTGCCTCCTCTTTTGATATTTGTAGTTCCCGTTTCATCTCACCAACCATTCGTTCTGCATTCTTCTTTTCCTGGGCCAGGCGATCCATATTAGCCGCAGCATCTGCTCGCGCTTCGCGCTCAACTCTCAGAGTGTGCTCTAGTTGAGCTTCCCTCTCTTGAGCTCGCTCTTGTTCTTGCCGGTGCTCATAAAACCACCTCTGGAATTTGCGCTCTGACGACGCCCGAAGACGTTGCAGCTCTACCACAGCGTGAAATAGATTGGCCCCAGCTGCTGACAAGTCTGTTATCTGGCGTGACATTTGCTGAGCTAGGGGTTCTCGGCGGACCTCATCTGTATTCTGCTCCAGCCGCCGTATCCAATACGATGTTAGGCCTTCCCAATGTGACGACAGAGTCTCCCATCGCTCGAATGCGTGTGGAAACGTCGAGGTGGTAGATTGGCGAGGCTGACTCCCGGACGGACCAGCTGCAGATGATTGAGGTGGTGGTGGGGGAGGGGGGGCTGCGGATGGACCAGGTCGAGCCTGTGAAGGTCCAGCAGGAGCAGAGGGGTGTCTCAAGTGCTGTGAAGTCGATGGCCGTCGAGAGTCGCTTGGGCCGGCTTGGTACGGTGGAGCAGGGCGAGGTTGCTGCTGTGCCTGTGAGCTTGCCCTCGGCCTACCATGGTGGGCACCTGACGATGTGTCTTGAGCTTGTGGAGGGACGGGAGGGTTTATCGGCGCAGTTGAGGTGGGCACTACTCGCTCGGGCTGCCTTGGGACTCCACTCCCTGCAGGTGGATATGTTGCATACGGTGCCTCGCTCGGTCTTGAGGGAGCGGGCTGGGGCTGCCGTTGCGCTCCCGGGTCTATTGCGCTCGTCGTTGGTGCGCCAGCAACGCCAGCAGCGTCGGCCCGTCGCGCCGCGCTTCTTCTCCGCTGATCCTCTTCAGCCTTCCGTTGCTCTTCTGCTGCACGGGCAGCGTCCGCTTCAGTCTGTTGCCGGCGGGCCTCGCGCTCACGCCGCTGATTCATGATCATGCGGGGCGTTTGAATATTGGAGCGATCCGACTGCGGCACAGGCACAGGCCCGACTGCTGCGCGGGCACCGCCGTTGGCAGCGCGGCCATTACCGCCGCCGCCGCCGCCGGCAGTCAGATCTGCCATGGACGCGTTCTCTTCCGCCAGGTCGGGGGTGAAGGGGAATGGCGTGCGGATGGCTTCCTCGAGGACGAAGTGGATTGCCGAAGCGGTGCCGCGCGAGATGCGGAGGGCAGGATGGGGCGCAAAAAGGTCGGAACCCCGCGATTGAGAGGCTGCGCGCGGACGGCGACTCGATTGTTCGGCGGATGGGGCGGTGTCGGCGAAGCGGACGGCGCGTGTGGGTTGAGGTGGTTGAGGCTGCGCCGAGTCAATGGACGAAGCTCTTGGCCGTGCTCGTGGATCTTCAAAATTTGGCGTGCGCCGGAGGCTGTACGCAACGCTGCCCGAAGAACTCGACACCCGCGAATAATTGTGCTGTGCCCGATAATAGTCCGCAGCCTGCTGCTGGCGTTGCTGCAATGAGGTCGTATATGGTTCGTTAACGTGTCGGCCGTGGGTCTCGTCAGGGTCGATGGGCGCCGGAGAGGGCAACAGATTGCTGAGCTCTGGGGGGCCCGAGGACGTCAACGTGACTCCCGCACCGGGCCCGGGAGCGAGCTACGACGAGGTGATGGAAAAGCCCACCGGCGATGAGTGAGAGCGAGACTCGCCTGCGGTGGAGGAGAGGAGGGTGAAGGCAGTGCTCGAGGGAGGGTGGGCGGTACTGGGACTAGCGGGGAGGCTCAAGGAATGCTGCAATGCCTAGGGGATTTGCTGTTAGATAGAGCAATATGGCAAGGGGAGTGAGCCATTGTCACTCAGCGCGAAAGGAGTTGGGACGCTCGTGGGAGGTTGGGGAGAGGCTGGGTGCGTTGCCAAATTCGGGGGCTGGGAGATGTCAATACTCACGCCAACAACAGGAACTCCAGCACCACTCAGACTGGGCATTCCTAGCCGGCCGAGGGAAGCATAAAACGTGTGTCTGCGGCTGCGCTCGTGGATCTGCGCAATTCGCCGCCGCCGCCGTGCGCTGCCCAGTTGTGGTGTTTGTTGTCGCGACAGGGTGACGGGGTGACGATGCCGCGAGACGTCACCGCTGGCCCCGGTCTCCAGCCACAGCAGGCTGTGCGAACTTCGTTGAAACGCGTTGACGAGGAGCAGGAGAAGAGGGGAGAGGCAATTGACTGCTGCAGGACATGCTAACGCGTCAGAGAGTCGATTGCCGTCGTCGTTGTCGCGTTTGGTCTGCCTCTGGCCGGCACAGCGAGCAGCCGCCGTTCGCCAAAGCTAAGAAGACGCGCCGATCGATATTCGAAATTCGAGTGTGCAGCGATATGCGCTTGCGAAGTCTGCCGCAGCCGGCTCACCAAGCGATTGAGTCCTGAGGGCATATATGCAACTCGGCTTCCGGTCAAGGGAGAGAGTGGTCAAAAGCCTCCTCGCAACCATTCTCTCACGCATGCCAGCTCATACTGCATGAATCCTTGTCGTCATTTATTAGCCGATCCCAATCCAGGGAAGAGGCGTCCTCGGCCGGGCGCCATCGCGAACCAGGCCTGAGAAGAGGAGCATTCAATAGAAAAAAGACTTGTCAGGAGCATCATTGACGATATCGCGACCGTGTCGAGCTCACGAGGGGCTTTCAGGACTCGAAGCAAGGACGTCCAAGGGCCCTTGTTACTCATCGTTCGAGACAGCCTGCTGGTTGCCCTGGCTCTTCCTCTGCTTCTGCCAATCAGCAGTCGTATCGACACATTGCCTTCAGAGGGGTCGAGACTCCACTAAGGCTGCTGCACAGACAACGGAAACGTGACTTGGCTTTGTTGCCACGAGGATCTGAGATGTCGCTGCCGGAGATACAGTACTGATAAGTCGCGGCACTCAGACTTCCCTGCATCACATCCAATCACGACAGATGGCGGAGGCCGGCGTGGCTGCATGGATTGAGCACTCCAGCCCTAAACTTATACCCTTTTTTATTACGGAAAGAGATGCATAGAACTGACAAGTTGTATTGTAGATTTCACCTAAAGAACGTCATACATCTTTCCATTTTGTAATTTCGCTCACACCAATCACATTATTCACATCTCACAGCAAACCCCTCACAAAACCATTAAACCAGCCACCAAAACCACCATCACACTCAATTTAACTCCAAACTTGCTCCCCGCACCCTCAAATGCGACAGGCGCATACGTGCTATAAGGCACCGCCGATCCCGTGCTGCTTGCAGCTCCAGTTCCACTCGGAACATACTCGCTCGTTCCATTGGATGGTGGGTACGGAACAGCAGAGGAAGGCACTGGCACCTTGGTCAAAGTAACGTACTGATAAACGGTGCTGGTTGCAGTTCCATATTCTGTTGTCGCGCTCTCGGGAACATAGGCAGATTCACTTGGTTTGTATTCCTCAGCGGTTGCGGAAGGGACGTATATAGATTCCTCTGGAGTATACACCGGGCCAGTCGGGTAGACTGCTGGGGTTGGGATGTAAGTATGAGTACGCGTGGAGTACTCGGTCTTGTAGACCACAGGCTTAGTAAGAGTGACGGTCGTAGGTTTGGGTCCGCAGACGTTGCAAACAGTAACCGTAGTGTACCAGCCTTCTGGAACTCCGGTTGGTTTGGCCGTCTCAGGGCAAACCGTGGTAGTGATCGTGGTGACAACGGTTGTAAACCCGGTTGGGCAGATGTCAACGTAGGAGGCTTTGCTCATGTCAGATTAATCCTACTTTATGGATGCAGAAAACTTACTTGTGATCACAGTTACGGTGGTAGTTGGATAAGCCTCGCCGGTGCTGTGGGGTTTGCTCGTAGTATGGTAGCCTTTACCAGTTGAGCTGGGCGCCGTGTAGCCGCCAGTAGCAGAGCTGGACGTGGGATATACAGTGAGAGATGATGAACAAGGCGTAGATGACGAGACTTCAGTTGGGTAGTCGATAGTCGATGGGGTCGAAGAGGGATAGTGAATTGAGGAAGAGTAATTGCCCGAGGTCGTGCAAGGTGTCGAAGAGGCAACCTTAGAAGAAGGCGTGGAAGAGGAAGTGCAAGGAGTCGTGGAATTGGAGTAACTGGATGTTGGGTATGTTGGGTAGACAGATTCGCTCGACGACGTTCCGGATGGGTACACAATGCTGGATGAGGAGGTTCCAGTGGGGTATGCGATGCTGGAAGACGAGCTGGACGTTGCGTTACCTGTTGGGTACAAGGTGGTAGAAGACCAGCTGCTGCTGCTGCTGCTGCTGCTGCTGCTATATACATCGCTGCTGCTAGATGCTGAAGAGCTAGAGATGACGGACGAAGAGCTCAAGCTCGTGGATGTAGGTACGTAAATCGAGGTGCTAGAAGCGGAGGATGATTCGCTCGAGAAAGTAGACGAGCTTGAGCTCGAGATCGTGCTTGATACACTGGAGCTGCTGCTAGAGGCGCCGCCACAATTACCGAAGAGCGGGTTGCAACCGGTACCACAGTAATCCTCAGACGATCCACAGTACCCATACGGGCTGCAGCATTCTCCCATGTGATAACCAATGCAGGTATAGCCGTTAGTAGGGCCGCACGAGCCATCGGGGCTCTTCCCAGTTGGGGTAGGGTATGAGCTGCTGGAAGTAGACGATACAACACTGCTTGTGAGCGAAGCGCTACTTGAAGAGGGCGAGGCGCTGCCGGACGAAGATGACGCGCTGGTGGTTGTAGGATAAGCTGGGCTGCTCGTGGACGATGACTTGCTGCTCGACGAAGATGACGCGCTAGTAGTTGTCGGATAAGCCGGGCTGCTCGTGGACGAAGACTTGCTGCTCGACGAAGAGGACTTGCTGCTTGATGAAGATTTGCTGGTCGTAGTCGAAACTTTAGTGCTTGAGGATGAAGACTTGCGGGTCGAGGTAGAAGAAGCAATAGACGAGCTAGACGTCGAGCTCGGGCAGGCTTCGCTCTTGAATTTACCTGTCAAGATGTCCTTGATCCAAGACGAGTACCCCTTGTTACAGATTTTGTTGTTAGCCGAAACGGTAGCCTCCCATAACATGACACCTCCAAAGATGGCCGATTGCTTCTTAGCATAGTACGGGATCAACTTGTTAGCTTCGGTGGGGGTGAGATAGGAAGGAGCATCATTTGGAGCCCCAGCGACAGCAGCAGGCTAAGAGTGTCAGCGGCATGAATTAGTCAACTATTTCACTAACTTACCATTCCGAGGTAGAGCTTGACATTCTTGTTCTTTGAATTCGTCTTCAACCACGAGGCCCATTGGTCCAGGGTGAAGCTAGAGGTAGATGGGTTCGAGAGACCATTATAACCAGCGCGCGTAGAGCAGGCTGGCGTGTTGTAGAATTGTACAAAGATCCAGTCAAAGTTGGACTTGCTGATAGCATCGCCGAGACCTAACACACTTAGACTAGATAATTCCGCAAGTGGAGGTAGAATACTTACGAACGTCGGGAATTTCACACTGAGGAGCGCCAGAAATATAGTAGGTGCTGGGGCCAGTTGGGAAAAGTGTGTTTTTTAGACGAGAAACGAATGCGTCGTAGTACTTGTACTGGTACTCAGGGAACGGAGCTGGTTCCATGAAACTCTCAATGTCTAAATCAAAACCGTCGAAAGAAGCGTCTCCGAACGGTCGAGGCTTGCCAGCGTCGACCCATGCTGAAGTTTGCGGCCCAAAGGCACCCCATAGGAAATCGGCAAAGTACTCGGCGACCTCTTTAGATGGTAGGTAATAGTTGGTAGGGTAGCCTCCACCGATAGAGAGCAAGACCTTTTTGCCCTTTGCTTGACATTCCTTGATGCCCGGGCCGATACTCGGGCAGCTTGATAGAAGTCCACTCAGGGTACCATCTGGTTGTGTGAAATACTCGGCGCCACATGCGTTGGCTATTATACAACTTAGTAGTATTTTGGGAACCAGGCCAGGATTTGCAACATACCAAAATTTGACGCAGGGTAATCTCCAACTTTCATAGGGAACCGATTGATGAAGGCAACGTTGACTATGTCGATGCTGTCATCGTTGCACACATCAGAGAGAGGGATCTGGAAACTCCCTTGACCCCAGTACATAGCAACATTAGTTGATGATGCCGCGTTGAAGGCTGCAGAGGTGGTCGAGGCAAAAATGCTAGCAGCCACCGCTGCCGTCCGGAGGTAGGAGTTTGAAGACATCATTAATCTATTAAGAAATAGTGGAATATCACGTAAAAAAAGAATGAGTGAACGGCTTGTAGGCCTGTAGTGATCGTGGCGAGAGGGCTCTCAAACGAAAGGACGCAAGCAAGTGCTTGCTATTAGGATAGAGGACTCGAGGGAGTGTCTGTAGAGAACTGAAAACAGCGAGAGTGGGAGGGAAAAGACATGGGAAATTGCAATCTTCTAGGATCTCAAAGCAGCAGCTGTTCCTGCATGCCTGCCGGGCTGACATGCAGTCTTGCCTTTGCATGAAGCCATTTGAGTCGGGAGACAGCTGCCGGGGGTGCTCGTATGGAATGGGACAACATCGTGGACAACTTCGACATCGGGTTGGAAAATGGTGGGATTACAGGCGTGTGATTGGCTCAGTTGTAGTCAAGCTTACTTGCTAACCCTAAAGGAGTGTGACGGTTCCTGCGGCGTCAAACGGCACAGGGAGGCGTTAGTCGGGCTTTTCCACCAGATTCTGGCATGACGCCTTTTCTGACTGGTGGGCGCATGTCGTAGGATTCATCGATAAGATTAAAGAGCTCGGTTACGGGCCCTGAAAGGCAGTTTGTCAACAAGGTGAGAAGGTGATTCCATTTTTGGATCTGGGCTTGGGGGGCCAAACCCGGCCAGGCGGTCAGATTTGCCGGACCGCGCTGTTTTTCTTTCAACGTCTTATAAAGGACAACAGCCCTTAATTGTTCGGCAGAATGAGTTGCTGCACGACTGAGGCGTAGCTTGGAGAGGTGCTGCTCGGGGGCAAAGGCGCATACCTTTTGATAACGCAATGCTGGAAGGTAGGATTCTTGAACCTCAGGAGAGGCATATTGTGGCTGGCTGTTGAAGCAATCGAGAGAGCGCTGCAACCCATTGTCTCGTCGAGACAGGGGAAAGTACGAGGCCGAGGTGGGATGGTGTTGAAAATGGAGTCGAACCTCGGACTAGGCGCTATTGCCTTGGCAGGGGAACGCCCCGCTCCTCGGGCTCACACCCAATATGGACCACGATGGGAACAATATTTGAGCGTTGGCGCCCACTCTAAGCCGGTGCCGATTCATATGGCCCTGTTATTCTCTTGCCCTTTCGCATTTGCAGCGTTTTCTTCCTTCCAAAGTCATGTGGTGACGTGACCGGAGACAAATGTGAACTAGAAGCAACTATATCCTGCAAACTATAGTCGCAAACACTTTCTCGCGCGAGACTGACTAAAGCACTTGAATTTACGGTATCGCCCTGAAGCAACACCAGGAACCGTTCCCCACCTTCACCGGTGCAACTTTGAGCCGGGCAACGACCAGGATGACTGAAGAGATGAGTACGAAGTGTTGGTGGTTCGACGAGTGGGTTTAGGGACGAGTTCGTATCCACGATTCTGCCGAGATGAGAACACCATGAGCCCTGCCAAGCCTAAAAAGAACATTTGAAACGGTCGGAGGTTTCTTGTAAGGCTGGCGAAGCGAATCCAGTGTGTTTTATTTTTTATTTATTTCCTTGGGCATCCCTACCAGAAGCAAGCCCGGAGACTTTCGGAGCATGAACGGAGTTAAGAAGGGCACCCAGGCAGAGACAACTTTGTGGGCCAGCCTGACTCAGGACAGCGTCTAAAATTGGCTGCTTCACCCACTGCTGTCTCCATGGAGCTCGGAAGCGAACGCGATGAGATACGTCTCACAGCACCCAGATTCAGAAACCGACCTAGCGTATATGTACGACATGGTTGTTCAGGGGATGGCGGGGCACCGGCGGCTCTTAGGTTTGACGTGCAGATCAAGTCTTTGGAGGCTTAGGGCTCAAAATGAAGACCTTCGACGATGATCGGTAAGTTGAAAGGTAGTTTTCAGATTCACTAACCGGGCTGGAGCCCCAGAGCTCTAACCTCGTCCCATCGCGAGAGCTGCTCTCAACATGCCCTCACGATGCTTGTGAGCGACGCTCGTTCTTACCTAGCCATTGGGGGTTGGGGTCTAGGTTTGAGATTGTGAAGGTCATCTGGGCACCTCTGACGTGATATCCGGCATGGCGGTGAGGTGCAACGTGTGGCACCGCATGGATGTACTATTCGGCGATGCCACTGGCAGAGTCAAGGGTCGAGTTAGCAGCCATGTTGATATCGATACATGCCTATTGAGGGACGAAGAGCCGCCAGAAGAGGGCACGAGACCTTGGCCTGACTGCCATGACATCACTCACTAGTCGAGAATGGCGGGCCTACATCACTCCTGTCGCACGCAACAACACCACAAGCCTCATCACACTGCACCTGCACCTCCAGGTGCCATGGCTAGCTTTCTTTTCTCCCTCCCGCTGTCATCTGCCTCTATCTTTCCAGGGTCCCTTCGCCCTCGCGCCGATCGCTTCCACCCATGAGAGTTCTTGAAGTTTGCAAAAACATATATACTTTAGCTTCTAGTCACCGCTCGACGGTGGAACCGTGGAACCACAATGCTGCCTTAACACAGTAGAAAAACAACACCTTGCACTTGCTAAATTTGAGCAAATACCCCTCTCCACTCCCCTTCCATCTCCATCGCACTCTCCACTCTGCACACCTCCTAGCCTTATCATGTTCTCAAAATGGAAGGCCCGCGAGATCGAGAATGCCCCTCCCGCGTCCACCGACGCGTCACTAGATGAGAAAGACGCATACCTCCCAAAGAATTGGAACTTGGGCATCTTGAGCGACCGCCACACCGACGAAGTCCCGGGCTCGGTCATCCTGCTCTCCAGCGCCCACAAGCGCAATGAGCCACTAGGCCTACAACATGCCCCGGCACGAATATCAACTTCCTCCCTCCCTTCACCTTACCCTCCGTTGCAGCGCAGCCACTCCCGCGGGTCCCGCCGTTCCTCCGTATCGCGAGTTCCAGAGAAGAAGCGGACAAAGGACGGCAAGTTCATTCTCGAGCCACAGCCAGACGATTCCGCAAACGATCCGTTGAATTGGCCTACCTTACGCAGAGATGTGGCTCTCCTGTCCCTAGGCTTCTACTGCATGGTCGGGGGCGGAATGACTCCAATCCTGGCAGCCGGATTCCATGAGGTTGCACATACCTATCATGTCTCGGTCCCTCAAGTCGCTTTGACTACGGGGCTATACATGATGGGCCTTGGTCTCGGAAGTGTCGTAGCATTGCCTACCGCAATCCTATGGGGCAAAAGACCCGTGTATTTGGTTGCAATTATTGTTTTCTTGCTCTCAGCAATCTGGTGTGCTCTCTCCCCCAGCTGCAAGTCCCCACATCACTTCCAATTTTCAGGTCTAATTCAAAGCAGACCCGTCGCTCGTAATTGCTCGCATCGTCCAAGGCCTTGCGGTTTCGCCGGTCGAGTGCCTCCCATCCGCAACTGTAGCTGAAATCTTCTTCCTTCACGAAAGGGCATATCGATTGGGAATCTACACGTTGCTATTGCTGGGAGGCAAGAACTTAATCCCACTCGTCGCCGCTGCCATTGTTCAATCTCTAGGGTGGAGATGGGTTTTCTGGTAAGATACTGATCTCCCTATACAAGGCTTCTTCTGATCGTGTCTAGGATCGTTGCTATTGTCGTCGGATTCTGCTTTGCACTGATCTTCTTTTTCGTGCCCGAAACCTTTTGGGACCGCGCACCCCGGCCAAGAGGGAGGTCTCACACTCGAACGAGAAGCAAGAGCCCCGGAAAGCACCAACACCATTTTCGACTGCCATCTCTCCAAGGGCACGAGAAGAAGTCAGGCCACCCTACAAATGGGATTGATGGGAGCCATGTCCCATTCACTCCTGATGAGAGGCTCCCTAGATCAATCAGACAGCCTTATAAGCCTACCAGGGTGGGATTTGCTGAAGGACTGGGGCACGATTCACCAAATGAAAACTCTTTTCAGGGTCAGGCTGCTCGCAATGACACTTCAACTTCCACAAATGAACGTGATGAAGTTTCTTCGCCGGAAACTCGCAGTTCGTGCCAGGTATATGCCGACAACAATCATGGTGAAGTTCATCCGGGGACACCAAACCAATCCGCAGGCTCCCAAGTCGATCTCGAAAACCAGTCCACGATTTTACCGGATAATAGAACGCTAGCATCTCAAACGCCTTGTGAAGACACAGTCTCCGACAAAATGTCATTTGTTTACACAGACTTCTACCGCTCCGCCCCTCCCAAATCCTACATTCAATCTTTGAAACCCCTGAACGGCCGTCTAACTAAGGACAAATGGCATCGGGTAATGGTCCGGCCCTTCATTCTGTTCGCCTATCCAGCCGTTCTCTGGTCTTCCATGGTATATGCTCTAGCTATAGGATGGCTCATCGTTCTCTCTGAGTCCGTGTCATCCATCTATGAGAATCGCCAGTCGTACGATTTCACTGCCCTCCAAGTCGGTCTCGTATACGTCTCACCTTTCATCGGCGGGGTCTTGGGGACTGCAGTTGCTGGCAAGATTTCGGATATCATTGTTCGCTTCATGGCGCGCAAAAACGATGGCATTTACGAGCCCGAATTTCGACTTGTCATGGCTCTTCCAATAGCAATGAGCACCACCATTGGACTCATGGGCTTTGGGTGGAGCGCCGAAGAGAGGGATCTCTGGATCGTGCCAACAATATTCTTCGGAATCATTAGTTTCGGGTGCTCTCTCGCTTCGACGACGGCTATCACTTTCGTAGTGGATTCGTATCGACAGTACGCCGGTGAAGCGCTGGTGACTCTTAATTTCAGCAAGAGTGAGTCCTTTATGTCATCCAGGGGTGAAAATCGCTTACTAATAGTCCAATAGATATATTCCACGGGTTCATATTCTCGCTCTTCTTCACTCACTGGCTCGAATCCTCCGGCTCCAAAAAGACTTTCCTGGCTGTGGGCGGTATCCAGTTAGCCTGCATGCTCTTCTCGATTCCGATGTATATTTACGGCAAGCGTGCGAGGATGTGGACAGTCAGGAAGAATCTGATGGAGAAGTTTTAGTACTGAATGTGCATGCATCTCTCAGCGTCCTTTTTACTCAAGCATGTCTGTGGTTTTTTTGGGATACCATGTTCTCTATATATTGGTTCCATGGTAGTTATAGAATACGTTTTGGACCTAGCATAGCTTCTATTTAGAGCATTAGAATAGCACTGGCATGTATGGAGAATGGATATCGCTAGGATGCGATTGTTTTTATTCCTGTTTTCTCTGTACACCACTGGTCTTTCCGTATTGAAACCAAAGAATCACTCAACCTATGCAACGCCCACTATACTGTCTCATTCAGAAACTGCCTCTCACCATTGGTCCTAGCTCTGGTGCTCATACATCATCAACCTCAAAGCGGCCAGCTCACTACGTCCCCCAAACCAACGAGTCCACGAATCTCCCCCCCTAACCCCTTCTCTCCATCCACCATTCCGGCAGCCTTCAGCCCCATGAACCCAAGCACCGCAGCCCCGACCACCCACAGCCACGATCCTCTCGAACTACGAACCTCCTTCCCCTGCCCATCCCTATACACAAAATCCCCCTTTCTAATAAACACACTCCTTATCCAATACCAATACTGCCAATCCGGATACATCATATTATTCAACCCAGTCTTCGGGTCTATCGCCCAGTTGACACACCCAGAAGACCATACGAGTTTGCGTGCTGAGGTTTGCGTCCACAGGGTGTCGGCGAGGAAGGCGGGCATGAGGACTTCGACGGTTGAGGGTTGTGGGGATGGAGCGGAGAGATGGAGGGATGAGAGGAGGGATGAGAGGGAGAAGGGGAAGGTGGTGTGGGTGGAGCGGTAGGATGGAAGGGTTTGCAGGATTGGGCTGAGGAGACGGAGGGTGAAGTTTATTTGGCATTCGACGGTGTATATTACGGAGAGGTGGCCTGTTACTGTGTTTCTGGAAGGGGTTTGTTAGTAGGGAGTTGCGAGAGGAGTGGGGAGGGGCAAGGGGAGAGGGCGAGGGGAATGGGGAAGAGGTTGAGGGAGTCGAGGAAGAGGAAGAGAGACTTACGGCCCCATCATGATAAAGAAGTTAGGGAAATCTGGCACGCAGGTTCCAAAGTACGCTTGTGCTACTGATTGCGTCGTCTTATCCCACTACCACAACCGTCCGTCATTAGCCAGTATTCTCAAAAAGGGAGGCTGCAAATAATCAAACTTACAAAATTCTCCAACCTCACGCCCCTTCTCCCCAAAATCTCCATCGGCCATAACATCTGCTGTGTCGCAAACCCAATCGCCAACACCAACGCATCCGCCTTCACCAACCTCCCACTCTTAGTTCTAACCCCCTGAGCTACAATTTCTTGCACTGGATCATCAGACACTAGCTCCACATTCCCATTATGCAGACTAGCAAGATAATCCGTATCAAGCACTTTCCGCTTACACCCGATCTCGCTCTTTGGAATAAGGGCATCCCAATATCGCCGCGGCGCTGTGCGCTTCACATACTTTTCATTTTCTGTCTTTAGGTTCGCGCGGATTGATGTCCCACCTTCGATGTCGAAGCCTTGGAAGTCGCGCTCCATTTGCCAGTATAGATGCGCGCGGTAGAGATACATTGCAAGAGGTACGTACCGCATTATTAATTTAAAGAAGGGCGTGTAGGTGGGATTTGTGCGCTCGGAGAGGTATTGGGCTTGCTGACTGAATTGGGTGATGTGATGGGCGGCCGAGGGGCCGTTGGCCATGATGGGGAGGAATTGGGTTGCTGAACAGCCGTTTCCTGTATACCGTAGTGTTAAGTATTAATCAGGTAGAAGGTGAGTGAGCAAATAGGGGGAAGGGAGGAGGGAGACGAAAAGGTGTCTACCAAGAACTACAACATCCTTCCCCTTCCACTCGCACCCATGATCCCACTTTGCTGAATGAAACATCTTCCCCTCAAACCTCTCTGCGCCGGGTATCTCACATTTCTTCGGCACAGACAGCGCGCCCACAGCAGAAACCAAAATCTTACATCTCCTCACAATAGTTTGCTTGCTCTTCTCATCCCGAATTGTGACAACCCATACTTTCCCCTCGTCATCCCACTCTGCCTTCTCAACCGTGGCTCGAAACCTGACATGCTCCACAATCTGGTACTGTTCAGCCACAGACCTGAAATAGCGTTGGATTTCAGGCTGCATAGAGTACTTCCGCGACCAATCTGGATTCAGGGCAAATGAGTAGGAATAGAAATGTGATGCAACCTGTTGTACATAAGCTATTGTATTGTATTCGGAAAGGGATTATTAAGAGAACTGACATCACATCCGCATCCGGGATACGTATTGGCGAACCACGTCCCTCCAACATCGTCACTCTTCTCAATGAGTTCAAAATTGCGGACGCCGAATTGACGGATTAGTTGGACAGCGAGGCCGAGACCAGACATGCCGGCGCCGATAATGAGGACTTCTGTATCGAAAGACATATTGAATAATCAAACCAGGAGATTAGAAGTGAGATGAGATGAGAGGAAGAGCGCTGGCTGACACTTCGACTTGGATTGCTGGTTTTTGAATATTTATATACCTACATATTCCCTGTCTTCTGAAATACTCTCGCTACATCGATACCACGACTTCGCCGTCGTTGTTGCCTCTCGGTGGATCACACGGGTGTTGAGACTCCACCCACCCATACATCGTGACGCTTGCGGGGAGTTGTTGCGAACCAGGGGCGAAAAAGGGCAGGTCTACCGATTGGCTTAGCGGAAGAGGAAGGCAGGTCAACCGACCAGCCAATCAATGTCTTGCACTCAAAGACATCCGATCTGATAAACGATTACGCATCCCCACAAAAATTCGTCTCGACGTCCTCGGCCAGTGGTTTCTAGAACAGGCCATTCCAAAAACTTTCTTTTCCCGGCTGTGGAACGAATCACCATTAGAGAGCCACCCAGGCGACTTCGTACATGTGCTTATTACAATCATACTCTTATCCATTACTTCATGTCGGCTTCAACGGGTCAATGTCAAATATCCTCCCGTTTTTTCCAACCCTGAGTTATCTCCCATACTCCAACACCAAGGCCCACTACTAGTAAAAGTGCATTGAAGGACGCCATCATAAAGAAAGGAGCACCAGGGCCACTTGTATCGAATAGTGCTCCCCCAGCCTTAGTAAGGAGCAGTATACCGAACCCTCCGAGAAGGCTATATGTCCCTGCAATGCTGCCTTTGAGATGATTATGAGTTTGCGGATTGGAAGGCGAAGACGGTCTTGAGGGATTGTGGCTTCGCCCGAGTAAGGGGGCGTCTTCGGTTGCTGGGGTGATTGGGGGAGTTATTGGTGGGGTAGCCCCAGCAGAGGGATGTGAGGTGCCATTGGTAGCCGTTTCGGTGCTGTCTGACTCTGCATTCTCCACTTTATCGTTTTGAATGCCTCGTCCGAGGAGAGCGAGGGAGCATACTATCGCACCGATTTGACTGATACCGAGCAAGGCTACGATAAAGAAAACAGCACCGGTGCCACCCTCGCTCTCTGGGTCTGGGCTTTTAAGGGATCCGAATGCTGAGTAACCTATGATACCCGAAAGAGCTGCAATTAGCAATGGGACATTGAATTTCCGAAATCGACCGGACAGATAGCCAAAGAGTGGTGCGGATAGCAACGCTACAAGTTGACTGACTCCTGTCAATGCAGCTGCAAGTGTATATGCGCGAGGACAGGCATCCTTGATATCGGTAGGATCGGACGGATCCGCAACAGAACATTTTCCAGTCCGTAAAAAGTACGCATTGACGAAGAGTGGGATGAAGAGAGAAATGCCAACAGATGAAGCTCTGGCGACGAATCCACCAAGATACCCAAGACCAATATTGCGCGACCTGAACGCAAGCTCAATGCTAGTAAGAAACAGTCTCGGATAGGGAAGAATTGGTCGATCGGAGGAAACCGTCTCGGAAGCCTTGTCCGACTTGATGGATACTAGACGGCTCCAGCCCTTTCCTTCTTCTCCCGGAAGACTTCGGAGTCCAAAGAAGCATCCCAGGGCCACAAGAATTGCTACAGCCCCTACAGCGTAGAACGAATCTGCAACTGCCATGGCTGGCGACGCACCCGCCCTCTGGAAGCGCGTTGGCAGCGGAAGGAATATGAGGAGAGCGACCAGGGCACCACAGCCCGTGAACATTCCGACGAGTCCAGCAAGCTGGGATGTCGAAGCTCCTGTGTCCTTCTTTGGGTGATTGTCAATTGTGGGAGAACGCGAGCGGAACCGGGCGGGGGTAATTGTCAATTCGGATGATATGGAGGCGGCCATCGTATGAGATGGGCCATTCGCGCCACGAGTCGGCGATCGAGGGTCATGAAGAGTGTTTGCTATAGTCATGGTTGGAAGAATTGCCGTGACCATAGTTGCGCTACATCGAGATTAGTACCAAGCGAACACAACTAGAATAGAGAGATAGATTGACATACGTAGCCGTTGCACCCAGGCTGAACAGCAGCCGCGCTAGCAGTAACTGAGGGTATATATTCTTTGCTTGCACAAAGACGTATAAGCTGAGGCCTACAATGGTGTATCCTAGGACGGCAACACTTCTTACGCCTACACGATCACTCAACAGGCCCCACGCCGGACATGCTATCAGCGCAACAAGTTCATCTGCGAAGCCCAGTGTACCCACTGCATCTCCAACATTCCGGTCTTGTCCAATGCGCTGAGTGATGACGAAGCTGATGGAGCTATTAAGGAAGACGAGGAACGAGATACTGAACAAGGCGACGCCGAACAGGTACGCACAGATTTGACAACGAGACGCAGTGAAACCGAGCATAGTGGAACTAGTAGAGCTTGTCGGTCATGTGAGCGCGCTAATTATGATTAACGAGGGAGCATTGAGGTCGAGGTGGGCACTGCGAAATGACGATGGGGTTAGAAGTCGCGATGGACGCGGTCTGTGCTCCGAAAGCCAACGCCACCGCCACAAATTCACGTGATTAATCATTCACGAATCACACAACTGGAAGGGATCGTCAAGGAATCTTCTTCGCCAGAGCACTGCTAGTGTTTTAAGAGGCGAGGGGTTGCATCCTGAGGTTAGCGTTTTAGGATGATGTGTATGGCCCATGGGCGTGGAAATGATACTTTATCCTTGCCAAAAATCAATAGCACGCGAACTCAAACAATAATGGACTCGGTTCAGATTCAGTACCAAACATCAATAGTCTAGCATCACGCAAAAGTAGCTACGACAAAGGGCGCCCGGTAAAAGCCCATCCGCCAGAACAATATTCCCCCAACGCCCCAGCCATGCCAATATCGAGGCGGAAGACTCGTTTGAAATACGATCGGGTAGTCTTATTCCAAATTGAAAAACATATTAAAAGCGTTCCTTCAACTCCATCAAGGACCTGCGTACCCACGGATCCCCACCTGCCTAAACGGCTCTATTTCCTGCAGGATACCCAGATCTCAAACCTTTCCCCACCCTAACGGCTTGTCTTTTCCTTGGTTCTCTCCCCAAAATTCACGGCTTTCTTTGTAGTCCCCGTTGTTCAGGGCCTCAGTAAACAACTCCCGAACTTTCTGCGCCCGGTCACGCTTGTCGTGGCGCACGCTAAGATTGAAACGGAACGGTAGAGGTTTCGCAATGAGAAGAGTCGTGAAGTCGAGGGTTGGGTCGAGTAGATTCTTTGCCTTCTCTTGCTTGGGCTTTTCGGTTGGCTTTTCGGCTTGAGAGTTAGCGCTATCGAGCCTGCTCCTCACCTTTTGTGTCTTCTCTTCTTTGGCCCCTTCCTCCGGGTAAGCTCCTGGGTAGGTGTACTTTGATAGAATAACGTCTTCCATTGTCGGAGCGGCGTCTTTCGATTCGATGCCAGTGTTCAGCTCCTCGCTCGAGATAGATGCCTTCTCGTTCATACCAACACCAAAATGCTCGATTTTCTCTGAGTCAGTGGCAGGAGAAGGCCCCGAGGCTGAGGGAGGCATAGATTCAGGGATTCGATCGATATTGAACAACCATCCGATTGAAGCAATACCGATGAGGAGATCCTCATCCGCGACACCTTGACCTTGGCAAATTCTCCGGCCATAACCAAATTGTGTAGAGTTGATGATAGTGGGGAACTGAGTAAGGGGTTCCTGGTAACTTGGCCAGCCGGGTTCGACCCATCGAAGCGGATTGAAAGTCTCGGGGTCCGGAAACATGGCAGGATCTCGGGCGATGGCCCTGCCAAGACTATTAGTCAGAAATTTTGAGGTGAAAAGGGAATATATTGGCGAAACTTACCATTCAAGTGGGTGCATTGTGCTGCCTTTTGGAATATGGTACCCATTCCACTCATCATCCTGCGTCAAATAATGCGGGATACCGGTCGGAACAGGTGGTCGCCATCGCAGGCATTCTCGAATAATTGCACGTGTGAAGGGAAGATTGGGTCGATCTTCGGCGCGAGGAAGACGGTCACCACAGACTCGGTCGAGCTCTTCTTGCAGCATAGGCAAGTATTGTGGGTAGAAGCACATCGCCAAACAGAATGTCTGCATAGGCGCCGCAATGGTGAGGGCTCCAGCGATGCCGTGCATGCCAACAGCGTATGCACCTTCTAGTTCGTACTGGAATCCCCATTTAGATCGATTGTCGAGGAAAGTCCTCATCCATGACTGCGGGGCCTTCTTCTCCCTTATATCGGCCTCAACCTGGCTTTGCATTGTCTCAAAGAACTTGCGCTCCGTTGCGGCGCGCCTTCGTTCCCATGCCTTAGCAGGCACGAGCCAATCAGGGAGTGACATCAGAAATGGAAGCTTATTTCCGAGAGCACCGGTAGGAGAAACGCCAATGAGGAGCTCGCGGGCACGTTGCTTGAGTTCATCGCTAGCATCGCTATGTCCCCAAGCCAACCTACAGGTGACGCGGGAAATGAATGACTCCAAAGCATGGTTGTAACGGGTGGGGTCGTCCATGAGTTCAACAAGCATACGTTTGGCCTCCAGTTCGGGATAGCGGTGAAAAAGAGCCTTCTCAGACTCACGCATGATAACGTTGGCGAACTTGCGTTGGCGAGTCCAACCATCTGAAGGATGTTAACGGAGACTTTAATCAAATCTCTACTTATAAGTCTTACCGTTCTTGCTCAGCAATGGCAAGTACTGTGAACTCGTACGGTTGTCGGAAATCAAGGCAGGAATATGGGGTCGATCGGAGTAAATCGCTCCCTTCTTCGCTAGAAGATCTCGAGATATCTGATCCGAGGATATCCAAACATGGTTGCTTCCAGCGAGATCAACTTGATAGATAGGCCCATATTCTTTACCCCAGTCTGCGAATTTAATGAAGCTGTTCTTCTCAGGAACCTCAGGTACGGAACCAACGATGGGGTAACCTGGCAACACCGAGACATTAGCTTCTTTTCCAGAAGAGAATAGATATAATATGCTAGAAGACGATCGGATAATGCTACGCATATTAAGCCATACCTTTGGGCCCTGGGAGCTCCTTCAGACCAGGCGGGATCTTATGACGACGTGATGTGATAAACCGTTTCCAGAGCGTCAGAACACATAAGAAGGACACGATGAAGAAGAAAGTTAAGAATGCCATGACGGCAAAGGAGAATAAAAATGATTGAAAGGTTGAGACGCTAGAATGTTGTGATATTCCTCAGTGCTGGAATATAAGAGAGTAACAGTCTCCGAGGTGCTGACCAGTGGTTGGGGATGCGCAGCGTCGCATGCTACATATAGATCTGCGCGGTCATGGTGGGACGCCGAGTGCCTGAACCGACAACAGGCTTCTAGAGAGGAAAGGGGACTTGTAACACCGAACTTCCGTATGGTGTCAGGCGGGAAGCAGCGCATCAAGGGCTGACAGGGAGTGGAGCGGCTCACTACTATCGAGCTGGCAGTACCCACGCTGTTGCTACCATTCGCTTGTGTCCAAACCTGGTTCGCCCGCCGCGGCTATACAAGAAAGCGGGATGTACGTAGCCTAGAGGCAAGGAAGAGCGCGCATCCTTTGTCACAGCTCGCCGCACTGCCGCAGCAAGCAGATGCGTAGTCCCCACGTCCGAACTCCGTTCATCTAAGAGGCGCCAGTGAGTTGGAGGCGATATCAGAGGCTCAGAAATAGATTCTGAGGTGAGCGGGCCTTCCAATCCTTAATGCTTAGCATAGAGTGCTGGCGAATAAAAACAGTTCTGGAGATTTTCTTGGACATAAGAGAACTCAATTACTGGCTTTGCGACAGACGAGATCTCATCAAGGCATCAAAAGCGACCGCTTGGGGTTCACAGCGTTCAAGTGTGCACCGAGGGATGGGATCATCGCGACGGCCGGGAGTTGGGTAAGGATCAGCCAGCTTTCTTACCCAGGTAGGCGGAGCGCAAGCGGCAGCGATATTAATGTGAGGGCCACAAGGAGGGAGATTTCCCAAAAAATTGTGTGAGATGTTGTTGATCATCGACAGTGAAGTTGTGACGACGTTGATCCGTGGCGTCTCCAAGTCTAGTGCCTAAGCTGCTCTTGGGCGTGAAACAGCCAATGCTATCTCCACAACTGACACTTTGGCTTAATACGGCTAGGGGATCGGGCGGGGAACGCCACGCTTGGGATGCAGATCATACCCCCTGATGGTCTAAAACCTTGGTGGTGCCGTCAGCGAGCAACCTCATGCAAAAATTATATGAGTGCGGAGAGCCGATACTGAAAGTCCGAAATGCTCTCACCAGCACAATCCTCTCTTGTCAGTCATGTCTTGGTAGCGTCTTTGCCTTGCGCACTGTCCCAGCGCCCGCCGTCAATTGGGTTTTCCTCACACCATCCCGACCTTAGGTTCGTCACACCTAGTGTGCTGCTGCAGCCACAGCACGCGACAAACCACATATCGGCATCCAGAACCTCCTTCACGCCGACCATGGTGCATCAGCGACGCGCAGAATTTGAAGATTTCGATGAGCCACAGCGAACGGCTCTGTTGTACGAGGCGGGTGTTGCTGTTCGGCCGCCCAAAGATGTGATACCACGAAATGTATCTGTTGTTACTGTGGAAGACCCCTGAGCACGTGCTTAGTACCTTCAAGCGGTGGTCGAGCATGTTTAAATGTTGAAGTTGCGTTTCGAAATTGCGATCGGGAACTCGTATTCAGCACCTTCATGTCATACATCACGCTCACTGCCATTATTCTCTTCCTCTTAGTCGATTTGATCACAGATCGGCCGAAACTCTCAGCCTGCACCTCACCGTTTCGAGCCTACATGCCAAGCTAAGTAGGCGAAGCCATTTTCTCCAGTCCTCGTACGATTGTGGAATACACATTCAAGGAAGCTAGAAACACTAATTGAACAACTCCACCATGAAACTCGAGCCCAAAATGCCCTGGCACTTAGATCGAGGACGCTATTCACGTTTCCTCCCCGCGGTCATTCAGCAGCATCGATGCTGTCGCAAGAGACCCCATTGCCCACCTCAGGAGGATAGTGTTCGGTGTTACTAGGGCATTACTAGTAGGGGTTTGCCGTTAGTACAGACGCGCAGTAGCTTATCTACCTGTCCCCATTGGTCTAACTTAGTCCTGTAGATTCTGCAACTTCGGGAAGTTGCGGTATGTGTATCTCCTCTTGTCAAGACGCTCTTCTGCATTTTCTAGGTACGTCTTTCGCTTTTTGTGGCATTAACATTCTCGGGCGGAAGGAGCATACTTGTGCCGCAGTTTTAAATCACCCGAATTATATTTACTATCCCGGTCGTGCTCTATGAATTTGCTCAAAAGCTCTCAACCCCTCAACAGGAACATGGGCTAGTGGTTACCTGAATACTGGTGTGTGATGTTTGCTGCTCACCAATCGAACCGACATCGTTGCCCCCAATGGTATTTATCAAATAGCATGCATATGCATCGAGTGTTAAGTTCATCATAGGCAACTCTAGACACAAAGGCAACCAATGAAGAACCGTTAAGGTTTTCCAGCCCAGCCAATAGTTCTTGTTTTCATTGACCTCACAGCCTTACTGGACACGGAGTGTTTCCGGGGCTTCCGGCTCCATTGGTTTAAGAGCACGTCCTCAGCATTGCAAAGACACTCGTGGCGTCGAGTCAACTCTGTTCCCGAGCAATTCAGCTTTGTTTCTGTGCATTTTACCTTTGAAGGAGGTCGCAGCTGAAGAAAACCGTCAATAGCTTGTGCTGTGGGTATCTTGTCTGTTGTTCTACATCCGCACTGCAACGTGGCTACCAAAATCAAGGCCGAAGGAGGGCTACAACCACTGCAAACTCTTTGTTGAATGGATGGATGTAAAAGGTAGGCCTCAGGGTCCAGCAACGATGAAATGGCGTCCGGATAATCGCGGAACCCATAAAACTGCCAACGGTCAGCACGCCTAATGTTGGAGATGGATATAACATCTATCGCTGGATTGCCCGTCAAGCTAGTGATCGCGAAACATAGATTCAAAGTCGGCCAAGTCGGCTTCAGAAGGCCGACGGTCCAGAACCGGGTCTTCAAGGAGATTCCAATGAGTTCGCTGCACTACAGATGCGGCCTAATGTTCATTTGTCGCAACAGGTTGCTATCTTGTATGATATTTTCTCGATACAACGCACCACGACTTTCTTTCTTATCGATCTTCCGTTTCATTCATCCGGCGACGCCATAGGTGCGTGCCACTTCGACCCTTGATGGAGATCGCCTGCCGTTAGCAACGCTAGCGCAAGTCGCATTAAAACTCCCAAGTGGCTTCCGCCACTACCAGCCCTATGTCTCGTTCCAGAAGCTTTTACTATTATGTGGTCACATGTTACTGTCGCTATTCTCAACTCATTGTTTACGGAAGGATTTTGAAGTGCAGATTAGATGCGACAGCTACCTCCTAGCCTCACTTTTACATGTGGAGGGACCAGCCGGCATCCTCCTAATGCCTTGCCAATGATGGTTCCAGAGAGTGAAGCTATTCTCTCGCAGGGGACAAATACACATCAGCACAGCCAGGGGTCTACATTTATCGAGGCATTGTCTGGCTTCCTCCGTCCCGAATAACCCGAGACTCCGGCCTAGAAGCCTAGGGAACCTTCTAGTGACAAGGTTTCAATTCGTGGGGTCTTCTAGCAGAGATTTGGAAGGTAGATCTGCCCAACGATTCAGCTATCAAACAAGCTGATCTATTTCATCGGTATCTAACCTTTTCCGAAAATGTACACCACTCTAAACCAACAACTTTCTCCTCAGCAAGACCCTATGCTGTTATTTCCAGGTCGCTGTCATCATCAAGCAGCACATCTCAGGCAACTCGCATGCTGTGTTACAAGGCATCCAACTGCATTGCAGTCATCCTTCGGAACGGCTCCCCACTACTGCGCCGCAGCAATATTTCAGTAAGTGGAATCACTCACTTAGCCTAGGCTTGCTCACTCGTTTCTCGCAATTTTCGTACGACAGCCATGCCACTGCTACAACGCAACGATTCTCTAATTAAGTCCTACGTGCTCAGATTTGTCTCACCATGAGATTCGCTAGGATTTTGCGATCTTTACGACACGATTAACACGCGTTCCTTTGTACACACGAGGCGGCAGTGCTGACGCCTCTACTGCGGGTCCCGTCAGCTGCTGCTCATCAGCCATTGTCTTCGCGATATTCTATAAGACATGCTCATATGTTTACACCAGGCCAGCGAGTTTTTACCCTAGTAATTAGAATCGTAACTTGAACCATCTATATCAGTTAGTTCACACCCGCGCTTTCACGATGACCACTTTTCGCTCTGCGGACATCTGGTAGGTCTTGTAAGTGATCACAAACATCCTGACAGGCACTCCACCGCCCCCACGCAATTTCGATATTCTGATCACTACATTTTAGACACCATTGCAGGCCCAGTTTAGCAATAAGGCCACTCTGTAGTAATTCGTAGCTCCTGTCTCCGAATAACATCATATGTATTCTTGCTAGTATAGGGCACAATTCGTTATCTAATATGTGCCGGATCTAGGTTTCAATAACTATATTTACTTACGGGTGTAGGGTCATACGACGTGATCCGCTTCCTTGTGTACAAAAAAGCCCACGGACTTGGCCGGAACGAAACATTGGGAGTTCCCATAATCATGAAGGGAAATGCCTCCCATGCTAAGGCGCGCCCAATGGGAACTAGAACTATGTCTCCAGTATCGAGACAAAAAGTTACCTAGCCAGTATAGCTATCGCGAACTTTTTTTTTTATGGGGAGCTATCATGCTCGTACTAACAGTGCTCCTCACCTTGAGACATTGATTCTGGTGGTGAAAGGAGAACAAGATCTAGAATAGGCCGAAAATGACGGTCGGTTAATAGAAGCCAGCCTTGGGATGAATTCATTTCCTCGCTGAGGCGATTTCAGGATGAAAAGCATGAGCTCTGGGCTTCTTCCTTCACCTAGTTAAAGGTAACTTATTCATAACCTTGAATTGCAGTGGTTTAAGTAAGAGATGTGTACCCCCCATCAAGCAAGCCAACCATGCACGACAAAGCACATCAGTCCGCTTCAGTTATTGCCTATCGCGCTTTGTAATCACGAAAACGCACCTCCTCATCCACGCCCAGCCAAAGTGATATGCTATGCTAGACTTTTTGAATGACCCTCTGTCGGGGGGAGCAAAGAGCGCACTGCCAAAGCAAATATGTCTGCCCCCCGAGAACATATAGGAATACTCATACGACATCCAACTAGATTGTAATTTACTATGCCGCTCATCTCAGACCTTCTTCCACTTCCTGATACGGTGCAGCAATGTATCCTTCGGAAGCTATTGTGTTATTCGCTGGCAAATGTCCTGGCTCCCATCGTTGTGAAGAGATTCTGTGATTCCAGCACCTACCCGGCGTAGCTATACTGCCTAAGCCAGGCCTTCCTAATTACTAGGTCGATGCCACTGTTCCAGGCGCAGATCTGTAGCAGAACAAGGGTTCCAGTTTCCATCTAGAATATGGGCAACGCTATGACAACCCCATCCGTAGCATCCGAAACAATATTTGTCGGCTACTTTACGGGAATTAGGAGTTCTGGATATGGGTAAGCTATACTGGGGTAGCAAAACGAACAGGAGGCGTTGAAGTCGCAAAGCAAGGCCCAGGCTTGCGTGTCGAAGAGCACAATGGTGATTGGTACGTCTGAATGGGCAATTCGGAGTTTGTGCAAATGAAACAGACCCCGGAATTATGTCCTGATGCCACATGATTCGGCCTCGTCGTGTAGGAGTCCTGAATTCGGATAGCAGGAGGTGTTTGCGGAGACAGATCCTTCGGAATAGTCAATTGCAATGGTTCCAACGATGGCAGATTCGGTTACCGCTCAGGCAAACAAAAGACGGTCCGCTCGTTCTTCATCCGGCCAGAATTAAAGAGGTTCCGAGGCGTAGGAACACTAGTCCCGCGGTGAGGGATCACTCTTCGGAGGCTCATGCATTGTTAGGGCATCGACGACGTGCTCATCAATCTTGCGAACTTACCTCGATGCCCCAGCGGTCACTGATTTTCGACCCAACAGGAACGGTGATGTTATAATGGAGGCTATATCGTTCGGGGCTTGGGTGCGGGAGAGATCGCCATGGTGGTGACGTTAGCCGTGATATTGGGTTACCACACCCGTAAGCATTGAT
This sequence comes from Lindgomyces ingoldianus, assembly GCF_010093535.1. NCBI lineage: Eukaryota > Fungi > Ascomycota > Dothideomycetes > Pleosporales > Lindgomycetaceae > Lindgomyces > Lindgomyces ingoldianus. Next base: position 2,648,613 of record NW_022985163.1, on the reverse strand, counting down.
GTCTCGGGAAAAGCCACACCCTTCGTCATGCGATGCCAAGTTTGGGCCTCTCAGTGTCCTTTTCAATTTAAATCGTTAGGAAGGAGGCCACACAAGAAATAATATCATTCGTTTACTAAGTCGGTAGTGACCGCAGAAGTTGAGTCGTTTTGTCACCGCAAGGTGTTTTGTTGGAAGGTTGGTTCCATTACCTCGTCAATTTGCTTGGATATCTGTACTGGATTTGGCGTCATTTGAAGTATTCTGAAACGGAAGAACGGGTGAATGGGAGACGCAAAGTTCATCTACTAAGGAAACACAGAATGAGGTTTTCGAGAGTAGCGCGTTGGGAGAATCGCAACGCCGATCTAGGCTTAGTAGTTAGCACATAAAACCGAGGTAGAGATTGCCCTCAAATTGGTCTCACGTAAATATCAAAGCTTTCGAGCTATTAAATTATACGAAAGAAAACAGTCAGTAACTAGGTTCCTTCGTTACGCACGCCCCTGGCATTAACAGATGCTTAGTTGGCGTTCAACCAATTCCAACAATCCATTCTATCCTCCTCCTTGACTCCATTCATACCCCTAGCGCTCTATTCCACTTCCTTGTTTAACAGCAAATCTGACAATAATTGTGTTGCCTCGAGTTCCAGCAAACCTTTGTACTGTAGACATCTGAAATTTGGCAATGGCATCCTTCCTTTTCAAGCCCGTGTACTGTAATCATACACTGTTAACCCAAATCTTCCCCTCCATCCTTTCCTCCCCCTCCAGCTCAGGTTCCTCTAACAATAAATCTGATAGGAATTGACATTTCTGATCCCCCAGCATTGATTAAGTTCGGAAATTTCGCCTTTCCAGCCCTTACATCCTTCATCTGACCAATGTTTGACTGAGAAGTTGTTAGACTCTGAGCAGTTCCGAAAAAAAGTAAGGAAAGAGAAATCACACCCCTCCTCCTTTCTACATAATTTCAATGAAAGCAAAGGTGGTGCGTACTGATGCAACCCGGCGCTAACCACCAAATCGTCAATCCCTTTCCTGGAAGATGCTGGCACACCCCATCTGGCTCGGCGTGGTCGTGTTGGGCACCAGTGTAGCAGGTATCGCCGTCCCAGGTTGCGAATGCTGCAGCGTACTGGTATTTTCCTGCAAGGGACACTGGAGCGGGAACGGGTTCAGCAGCGGGAGCAGCATGGACAGATGTAGCAAGGAAGGTGGTAAGAGCTACCAGGGGGGCAGATGGTGTAAACATTAGGATGGTGGAATTTGGAAGTTGGGTTTGTGGAGGAGGTTGATTTCGGTGGTAGAGACTGAATGTTACAGAGTAAAGAGTGTTGAGAGCGTAGAAGCTGTGGATGGAGAAAAGTCGGTGGACGGGAATTCGACGCTAATATGTGTGCGCAGTGGACGAGCAATGTCTCCACACTTAAATATAACCCTCATACTCCAAATTTCTACATTCGATTAAGCATACTAATAATCTTCGAATAGCTTCCGCATTGGGATTTAAGATGACGTTAATGCTGAGGCTGAATACTCGCTACTATCACGACTTTAGCGACAAGCGAGCGTGCCACATTCGACACCTGACTTCATGGTACTGCAGATTGTCCTCTTTGGTGTCAAATCTATAGGAAAGCCTTGATATGTTTCTGGTGCTGTAATTAGGATAAGGCTGAGTAGGTTTAGATATTCTTTTTTGTGTGAATTAGTCCCTAGCTTCTTGTGCCATGTCCGCCTTCTGCTTCAAGAGAGTATGCTGCTGGGTCTCGAGCTACTTGTTGAGTCAACCAACCCCCTGGCCTGGACATATCAGACTGACGCAGTGGCATACCCAGAAATTCGGTTTAAATTTCCTCAGTAATCGCACGAGAACGCGCAGCACTTGAACGCATGAAGATCGCCAAGTTTTTCATCCCAGAGGTCGACAATCTATCATTCCGCCATTAAGCCCAACTTCGAACTTTCGACCTAGTTGTGGGAGTTTACTGCCGGCTTCGCACTTCGACGGATCCGTAGAATAGCAGAGTGCTATATTAGGAAGTGAAAGACTTGGACCTGAAACTTGATGAGCAAGCCTATCACAGAATCGCCTCTCTATGTACTCCATGAATGGTTGCGTCATGCAAGGTCTGCACAAATCTCCAATTCAAAGTTCGAAATAGTGGTTTTGTTACTGAAGCTTGGCGTGCAGTCACTGCCATTCTTCAAAAGGTGCTCACACTTTCTGAAGCGGGCGAATTAGCACATTTCGCTAAATCTTGAGGAACACATCTTAAATTAAAAAAGCGTGTAACAGAAATTAGAGAGACAGTAGTAAAAAAAGAAGGGATAGAATAAAAGTGCATACGTGTAATTCTGAGAGCGTTATATATTAATTTCTAAAGAGTTGGTTCTGCGTTGTATGATGGGAAGGATCGTGGCGTGGGTGGTCAAGGTTTCAGTATGACCTACTCTTCCTGTTGCTTGCTGCGCTCCTCTGCTTAGCGTTAGGAATATTTTCTACCGCCTTCTTTCACTCCTCTGCATGTGAAAATGGTAGTGGAATACAATCTCTAGGGCCCTATTATTGAGATATCTTCAGGTTTGTGAATATATGAAAGCCTGCGGGTTCATCGATGGGCTGTCCAATCAACTCAGGACTTGGCACCCCACATTCTATTTAGCGTGGGCAAATCTCGACGAAATTTCTGGCGCTCTGCGAGACTTGCTCTCCTTCCCTTCTGATTTCTGATGATAACTACGCAATTAAAATCTAGTAGAGTCCTATAGTATCGTCTCCCCTATAAGTAGAATCTTTCACTGCCTTTGTTTTTAATTAATTTTGCGTAGTTGCTGAGATGTAAGAGGGTTGTGATTCTTTTCTACAGTCTTCTTGGGCCCGCTTAATAGTCTTGGCATGCAAGAATGCAAAAATCTATGGAGTAGAAATCTGCTCTTTACAGCGGTATCTCTTTCTAATATATAATACAGACGTTAATATTATATATAGAAGAGCTTATAGAGCGAGATATATTCCTTTTATGCAGAAATATATTTACGTTGCTGAGATATGAAAGAAATTGTGTTTCGGGAAACACAAGTCTCCTCAGAGCGCCAAGAATTCCGTTGATTTTGCATACGCTAAATATCACATCACTTCTCTCTTTAAGAGGCACTTAATGGATTGTATTAGATAAAAAGAAGCTTTCCGTTTCTAGCATTCTGCTCTAAGGGTTTAGTAATGAGGGCGGGTAGTAAAGCATGCAAGGCTGTATCCAGAAGCTACAAAAGGCGACGAGAAAATATGTAAGTAGATATGGCAGTAGCGTAGAGAGAAGGCACATCAGTTGCGGAATCTTGCAGCATCAGGAATGTAAGAAGGTGAACAACAAATGGCAGAATTACTTCATTGGGGTGGCCCTTGTCCTGCGAATGTTCCTGTACAGCTTCATCATGCTTTCGGCAGGCATGATAATCGCAAAACCAGTTTTGGGAATACACACTAGAGTCTATTTAACTAGACGAAAAGACAATCATTAGGTGGGTATCTAATCGTTATCAAACGCCAGTCCTCGTTCATAAAGCCACCCAAAACCCCCTGAGGAACTCAGTCTCGGGACATCGCCGCCAGTGCCAAATCTCTCAAATATCGCCCATAGGCTTGAACCTCCCCCGCCCTCCTCTCAAACGCCGCCCTCCCCTCCTTCCGCTTCTCCTCCTCCCACTCTACTTCCAAAACAAAACGATACTTCTCTTGGAGCCAAGCTCCAATCATCGCGGCAGACCAGCCACCAATCCAGGCCAGTCCCGGAACGTTCTCGTATTCTTCTAGATTGTAGAGGTCTGCAATGAGATCATTTGCAGCGTCTGGATTGAGCTCTTTCTTCCGAACCTTCTCGACGATGTCTAGATGAAGTGATCTGACGCGAGAGCGCTGAATTGCATTGTCTAGAGTCTTTACAAGGGCGGTGTCGTTCAAAATGGCCCAACAACCAAACAGCAAGTACTCGAACTCGGAAATGGATGGGCCGCCGACATAGAGGGGGTCGGCCGTCTGATTGAAGTTGTTGTCGATGCGGAGCTTGATATGTTGGTGCATATCCTTGATCTTCTGGAGTGCGGCGTAATAGAGGTCCTCGAAGTCTTCAAGTGGACGGCGATGCGGTAGTTTGGAGATGCGATGGTGGACTGCGGCTCGGATCCTAACTTTATCGCAATTTCGTGCTTTCACCGGACTAAGGACTAGTTTGCCGTCGTAGAGTCTATCATTAAGTGTTTTCAGTGAAACAATGTCTGGATCATCGTCTGTAGCCTTCCACATCGTACTCCGGTCATAATGCTCAAGAAGCTTCTCGGAAATGGTGATTAGTACGTGCTTGACGTCATCGTCTGGACGAAGGAAGTCTGTAGCTTCGACAGTCGCTTGAGAGGCAGCAATAGGGAGTTCAGGGAGCTCATTTCGGGTAGAGTGTTCACAGCGGGGCCCAGGCATCTCGAAGACTTGTCCATAGGAGCTCGTGACGCGAGTGATGTGTTAGCGGAGAAGAGTAGCGGAGAAGAGAGCCGAAGGGGGGGATGAAATCCTCGTAGGAAATAAGAGCTGACGAGACTAGAGACACGGGCGAGGCAGTTGTAGGAATAGCTCTTTCGAACTTCGTGATATGAGGGAGGTCGTCGTGGCAGATAACGCTGCAGGACTGCGAGGCTTCGAGCGACGGCTGTGCCGACGACGACGCTCAACAAATCCAAGATACGAAAGAGGTGTACACGGAGAGAAGCGCTCCAGACGGTCGTGGGAGAAGTGAGACATTAGTGGGGTTAGAGAACGGAACTTGAGAATTTTATGCTGCGAGTGAAGTGCGTGTAGGCTGACGGCGTGCTGACGGACCGCTGGAGGCTGGGAGAAATTCCTGCTCTTGAAGAGCGGTGAGTCTTGGCGACGTGAAGTCGTGGTGATGGTGGCCTTTCACCACCCCTTTCAACGCTTAGTCATTCCGAAATCAGGAGCCACTCTGCCCGCTTACCAAGAGCTCCTAATACTATCAACTCGACAGCATGGCCAGTATTTCCTATTTCGACCTTAAATTAGTCAAATCATTTATCGTACCCGGTATATAAACACGCTACTCTCGGCTGGCCTACTTCATCGCTGCTAAAGCAACAGTGCCCTATTTTGTCCCTCTCTCCCCTGATGGTCACGCCCCACTGGACCGGTGCCTCCGCAATGTCTGCCCCCACCTCAACTATGGAGTCGCCCTCATGTTGTAAATGGCGTGCAGCACTAATAACAGCACTATTGGTTCCGCCGACTGGTAAACACTTTGGATATCGACTAATGCATGCAGCAAGTAGGTAGGCGCCCATGGGAGTGGAACCTCAGCTAATAGTGGCGATAAGCGCAGAGCCCGAGTATCCTAGCCCTGAAAAGACGCTTTCGGACTTAGACAGGTGGCTGCACATCGTTAGTCGTCAAATGTCAAGACTAGGACTCCATTCTTGTACGCTGGGGTACTAGCTGGGCAGATTGATTGCAAGACGAACCGGTGAAGTAAGATACCAGCGACCAACAAGGGAACACTCCATGTGTGGGGGAGCTGGAGGAAGTAGGTTGACCGCTGGTCGGGACAAGGAATCATAACACGCAACGGAGCGTGCTGAATGGCGTAGCGCACCCATTCTCGGCCCGCCAGCATGCAGGTAAAAAGGCTATTATAAGTGAGGTAAAGGAGAGATATAATCGTTTGTAGTAAGTTTGCTAGGAGGACTTAGGGCATGATGGAGTCTGACGAGCTGAGATTTATATCGATTCAGTAGTTAGTGTCTACTTTGCCAAAACCGTTCCGGGTATCTTGGGAATTGGATTTATTCATGTTGATGACCCCGAGGAGAGGCGTGGCCATAGCGATAGCGGCTATGTGCCTAGAACACAATCAGCCTTGCAAAAGGGAGAGGGAACCAACCGCCATGGACGCACTAAAGGAAAGAGACAATCCACCTCCCAGCACTGCATGCACCAAACCACGATTCCCGATTTTGAGGCTGCCATTTTTGATTGAGACGTGTTTCAGGGACTTTCCAGAGAACGGATTCAACTTGACACTTTTAGTCGACAATCTGGCTGAGACAGTCTAGCAGATGCCAGTCAGTTAGTGGAGACTTGAGAAGGATTCGTTTGAGCGCGTATATGCAAAGTCTGGTCCTCCGTTGTAACGTTGAATTAGTAGATCCCCGCTACAGGATACGGCTAACTTTAGGGAATCGGAGGCATTCATTCCAAGAATCTCGCAAATACCGACAGGGGGAACGGCAAAACCTGCGCCAGCATTTCGTGATGAAGGGTCCGCCATATCGTGCCTTACACTCCGAGCCTGTAATGTTCTCGAATAATTTTAGATCGAGGTATTTGTCGTCAAATGAAAGATCTTCGAGTCTGGAGACGAAATTATTGGTGGAGTTTAGGATTTCGGCACTAATGTTCTAATTCGAACTATCCTTCCTGGTAAAAAACTCGGCAGACGCAATGAGGAAGTCAACGTTATTTGCTGCAATTGTTTCAAACAGGATACTGTTATAACTATGAGGCCATTAGTCAACTTTACTCACAAACGTTTGGCGAATGACTTGTAGGAAGTGCAACGGCACGCTGCTCATAGATAGCATACACCAGAGTACTGTCCTTGCAGGGCGGATGGAAGAGAGGTTCCTCACGCTTGGCACTCCGACATCTAACCATTTATGGTTCGTATGTGCGTTGTAAGCCTCTTTCTCAAAAGGTGTATTGCAGTGGTCCAACCACTAGCCTTGATGAAGCCTCTAGTAAAAGCAAGCAGTAGCTACACCACCATTGGCTTCCAGACCATAGTAGCTGGTATTGCGAGTATAACTTTCATGAAAAGAACGGCTAAAGCAGCTAAGACAGAGAGGAGAACTCCACCGTGCTAGCCTGAAAACCTAGTCCGTCATATCGATGTTCGCGGTATCCTTTGCCCGACTTCATATTTCGCTTCCTCGTGGATGTACACTTTCGTGAGAGGTATCGTTTCGAGATGTACGAGGTCAATGGTCTTAGAATAGTCTTGAGTGTCTAAATATTGCAATTGTTAGTTAGTGTTCTCGTCGAGGTTTGAGACTTCTCCGGTGCGTACTCATGGCTTTCAATCTTCCGGAATTCCCTTGCAGAACATCTCAAGTCTTTTAGAAGATCGAGAGATGGCGAAGCAATATACTTGTAGCAGGGTCGAATTGCAGCGACATGTATTCCTATCTAGTAGGGGGAGTAAATCCACATGATATTACAACACTTCAAGGCATCCAAGTTGCACGAAGCAGGGCTGAACTCAAACACACATCGCGCGACATCTACAGCACAAGATGCGATGACATCGCTGGAATGAGAATATGGGAGGTCGACTGGAAAAATGGTCGATACCTCTGAGGAGAATCGTGCGTCGAACTCCTTGACGATGGTTGACGAAAGAACAATGCCAAAGCTGAAAATGCTGCGTCAAGGGGCCGACGGAGAATCACGTGCCGATCGGTCCAACATTCTTCAGCCCCTCCCCTGTTTCCTCATCATCACCCACATCAACACAAACCACCTCTGAGTCCAGGCAGCAGGCAGCAATCAATGAGAGGAGAGATCCCGAACGCGACCTATGAATAGCGCAATGGCGTCACTACCCCTTTGCATGTCACCGACAACGAAAGCCAACCGAAACCCTCAGCTTCACGAGGCTCTGGACTCAGGGGTAAGAGGGACGCGTATTTGCGCCCCGTATCCTTTTCACCGGATTTTGGCACAGCGCTTGGGGCCATTGTCGCACGGCAGAGTTAAAAACGTCCAAAGAAGCAAACAGACGAAAATGAGTCGGGTGAAAAGGCATCCGAGGACATGTTGAAGATGTCAAGAGCCTGGAGTTCTCCCTTTTGCTGCTGTCGCTAAATTTGGACCTTCTTCAGCCCTGTCGCCATGCAATTTGGCGAACGCCATTAGCAATCAGGACATGCATTGTTTGCGCCATGAGGCTGTGCGTTCGTGCTTCCTTGGAAATGGACAAGCAGCCGCTGGGACGAATTTCGATGTGGTAAGAAGCAAGAAGGCGGGATGTTCTTCCGTGATTATGTCCCTGCTGGTTTGCAATAGCCAGCATACAATTTCCCTCCTCGTACATTCCCAGCTTTACTCAAACACCAACTCTGCATCATCTTCAGCCTTCGTTCACCAAAATTGCAGGATGGCAGTTTAACGGCTGCATGCCTCACTAGCTGTTGAATTTCGCTTCCACCAAGTTACTTTCAGATCATTACACACTGCACGGCCGAATGCCCGGATCTCCGTCGGCTTGGTCAATCAAGAGCATTATTACAAGCCTTCTCGGAAGCAAGCGGGGAAGTAGTGGGCAACCAATTGTGGCGTCCACCAAGCAAGCCATCGCTTGTTTGAGCCACATGCTGGGCTGGCAGCCCCCAAACACACGAGAATACTTTGGAAAAATGGTCTCACCTAGAAATTTTAGCCTTTTGGTGCGGAGTCACTCGTCTTTTCCTCCTGACTGGGATTAGAACGGCCCGCACTGAACGCATCTTTTTTATGCTGCATCGTCCCGCATCCTTCTTCCTAGGTTTTCCGGCATTTGAATGCCTCCCACACTCTTTTCTGCACTCTCTATCTAATAACTTAATTCGTAATTTTATCTCTCGCCAGGCCTCTGGTTCGAGGTTCTGCCTCGGTTTGGAGAGATGCCGTCCCACCTCAAACGTCAAAATTTTGGCCCTTCATGTTCGGCAGGGAATTGGTACTCTTGCGAAAACTCGAAGTTTGTCGGATGCTGCGAAAGTAACCCATGTACAAACGGCTGTCCTCAGGACAACATTCGTCCAGCAGGCTTCGATTCCACCTACAAAGGAAAATTTCCGGATGCCAGTTGTGGGGTGGACAGCAACTTCTATACGTGTGATTACCCAAATGGGGGTACCTTTTGGGGCTGTTGTAAATCGGATCCATGCCAGCAAGAACAATGTCCAACAGGAGATTTGGTTCCAGCATTCCTTGATAGACCAGAGCAGTCTGCAGCGTATTCTCCGACCGGAGTACCCTCCGCCACCTTTTTAGCAAGTCGATCCGCTTCATCAAGCATTGCCTTAACAACTACTATATCAACCATAACACCTGTCGCTCTCGAAGCCAACGCACAACCGGAAAAGAAAGGGTTACCAATACCACTAATTGCTGGCTCCGCAGGAGGAGGAGCTGTTGCGCTAATAATCATTGGGCTTCTCATCTACTATATCCTCCATGCAAGGAAGTCGCGGAAAGAGCATATTGAGCAAATCGAGACTAGGTTAGCCGATCTGCCAGCAAGTAAGGGTGGAGAAAAGCCCAATGGGCCAAGGTCACCATCCGAAGGTCAGTATTTTCAAAAGCCCCAGCTTAAGGCCATTATCATTGACAAACTTCATCACAGGTCTCGGCCCGGCATCCTACAATTCTCCTAAATCTTCTCAGCAGCTTCAGAACGAGCATCCTCATGCTCTCTCACCAGCGAGCAGCGTCGGCCGGAAACCCATCACCAACCGATCACCCCATCTCTCCGAGCTTTCGGGAGAGACAGTGCGAGGACCAGAGCCTGAAAGCCCTTGGCATCCTCCCAAATCTAGATCGCCTCAGAGTTCTCGGGAGACGTGGGGAGCACCCATATCTCAACAGCATCCACAGCATCCGCAACATCGCATTTACAGCGTTCGGGGGTCCCCTAACCCCGTGGCAGCAAGCAAAAATCATCAGGAGATGTGGGGAACTGGACACCATCAGGTGTCTCCGCAGATGGATCGACAGGCATGGGAGTACCAAAATACATGGAACGGTGCTACCTCACAGCCATCACCGCAGAGAATCCAAAATGAGTGGGGTTCTATCAACCCACAGTCATCACAGCAGTGGAACCAAAATGAATGGAAATCTACCAATCCACAATCATCGCCGCTGAGAAACCCTGGCGGTTGGAACTCGAGCACTCCACAATCACAGCACCATAACCAATATTATCAGCAGGAAGCCCCTCATGCCCATAGGCCACCAGAACGTTCGCAAGAGCCGTGGACGTCCCCCTACTCACAATTCGCTCCAGCATCAAGCCCGCGACGAACGCAGAGATCCCTTTCGAATCCTCAAGATCGAGATAGAGATACTTGGGAATATTCCAACGTCCCACCACAACAGCCTCGAGACACATTGGGTCCTGAGCACCCCCAGCAATCATCGCACAATCATCTTCCTGATGCCTGGCCTCTTCCCCGTTCACATCCACAGTCGCCGCTTCCGCGCCCTGAAACGGGGTGGGAGTCTACCTCCCCTCATGTTGTACCTGGTCCACATTCACCGCCCCGGAGCCCGGAGAGTAACAGAATGCACGCGCAATCGCCGCCGCAGAGTTCTCCAACCGTACGAATGGTAGAGGAGCCAAAGGGGACGAGACACCCGTGGCGGTCAGACAGGGGGTCTGGGCACGAACCACTGGCGCCACAGGAGTCGGGCGCTTACGGTCATGAACGGGAGAAAGAATCACCGGGAAACAAGCCGAAGGAATCGAGTTCGACGTGGATTTAGAGCGACCTTGATTTCGAAGCTTCGATGAGTTTCGGGCGTTTCATCTGTATTATTATGTTCCCATTAGTAATTTCTTTTAGGGTTTTAGGGTATGCAGTGACATGACGACTGTCTCATTTCTTAAGTATCGTTGTTACGCGGCATGTACATAGAGGGCTAGATGCATCTGGGAGAGGAGTCGGATCTAATTGCTTTGGAAATGGAAAGGCGACTGGTTTTGAAAAAAGCAACGGGCCGGAGGCATTCAGATTTAGCACATGAAACGAGCCTTTACCTGCAATACGAGCGGGACTGAAACCAAAAGAAATACTATTCCGCAGGTTCCCACCTAACATGCAATCTGACCAGGGTAGAGCTAGAATCGGGGAGAATGTCTACAAGATAGCAATTTCTATCCTGAAATACACCCCTGTTATGTTCCACATGAGGTGACAAGATGCAGTACTAGGTCTGTAACAACCGTCCCTTCCCTATCCACAAACCCAACATCCCTTACGTTCTCCCTCATGGCCACCCATGTCGCCACACCATCCTTATCCCACCCAAAATCCACCATACCCCTCCTCTCAATCTCAGCCCACTCACACTCCCTCTACCCCACTCCCGGGATATCACAGACCCCAAAACAACCGTCTTCTCCTCCCTTTCCTCAACGTTAACAACTAGCATGCTCAAAACCGCGCCCGCGAACCCAAAATTCGCATCAATCTGAAATGGCATATCTCTCTCACTATACATACTCAACGCATTGCCCACAAAATTCAGCTTAATCGCATACTTGAGCTCAAAATACGCTCGCTCCGTATTATTAAGGCGAGCCTAGCATGCAGCCCGCTAGACCTTCTCCCAGCCTGAGTTTGCATCGGGTCCGTTTCCGAAGCGTCTGGAATGTAAGGAATTAGCGATGGCGGTTTGGATGGTTTGGTTTGTGTAGCCGGAGAAATATTGGGGTGAGGAGGAGATGATAGAGAGACTTAGGTACCAACTCCAGAGGTGTGAGAGGTGTCTGTGGGGGTCGTTTTGGATGTCGTAAGTTTCCGTTTCTTCTGGATTAGAGAGCTTCCATTCTTTAAGGCTGTTCCAGGGTGTTAGATGGAGGCCTTTGTCGAGACGGGTCGGGTTCTGGTTACGTTGTTCCGGAATGAAGAATCTGGCTTGGAGGCCAGAGGGTCGAGGATGGTTACGTTGGTGAAGAGTTTATGGAGCAGTTGTTGGTAGTGTGTGCATTCAAAGGTCGTGGGGCCGTGTTCGGGGCTGTCGCAGGGGTTTACGACGAGGGTGTCGTCGTTCCAGCAGTGGTCTTCCTGGAGTTGGAAAGCCAGAATTGGGATACACCTTTGAGGAGGGGGTAGCCAGTATCGTGGACCTATGTGAAGTTCTGGGAGGATGCGAAGTGATCGGTTACGTGCTGCATCATCCAAGCTGCAGATATTGGATCTAAATTTGTGTCAAAAGAAGAAGTTTAAAGAAGCGTGTATGGCGTACAATACGCCCATTGTGCGGTGCCCTTCACCACAGTGTGTCCAAATATGTTCATTTTATCGTATGTTACCCATCCAGGAGCGCCATACAGGAGCTTCGCTGTCTTGGTTCCTCGCAACACCCAAGTATCTTGCATGTACCGCCACAGGCCGTCTTGGATATCCCCTAGCCAGGTTTGCTCGGCAGCCTAATAATTCATTTGGAGGTTGAAGTTTGCATGATAATCTGCACTCCATGCCTCTACGAGTTCCGAACTCCACCGTCCCTGGAGATTAGCTAGTAGGGAATTCTCTCGTGAGGACGAAATGAGAAAGGTGACGAGAATAGTCGAATAATAGCGATTCGACGAAAGGAGCCCCTTGAGAATAATTATATTGGCTGAAAATCTTAGAAGTCTCCATTGCGGCAGAGCCATTCAGGTCTTGTAGCTCAAGAGTGAAAGCCCCGGATAGGAGTTCATAGTCTTTTATGTGTCTCTGTTCAAGTTCGGCGCTCGATATTGAAGCAGCTGCAGTTGTGATCTGCCTGCATCTACGCTATCGGATCATTGCCACGAAATGAAAAGTTACTCGCTACGTTTCCTTTATATTGTTAATAATTCGTCCCGGCTCCTACTACGATGCTAATTGAGTGCACTCCAAAAATCGAAGGGACCAGTAGCGTCCCTATCCCAGCTGAATTTGTCTTGCTGCAATGCGTCGAGTAGTTTCCAATCCCAGTGACTTTAACCACGCCCTCGTATTTCATACCTTCAGGTGGTCTAACCTGATTGACACCCTGCAGCCTAACTTAGTCCCTGCCGCACGAAGAATTTGCTCAAGTATCGTTGACGAGCTGGTTCTTCAATTTGAGCGAAATTACTGGTAGCATGGTAGTAGAGCTGAGCTCGTAGATACAGACCTGATCAGGGCCGCTGCAGTAAGTTTGCGTTATGTATCTGTCGCCGTTGTTTATAGAGAACTGTGTGGTGTATATCCCAGTTTCGAGGTCCAAGGTCCTTTTGTAGTTCCCTAACACTGAGAGACATCTTCCACCATCAGCAGGGCTCGTTGTTAAATGAGAGTTCATACTTCCGGTTGTATCCTGAAAAAATCCAACCGCGTATTCCTGAAAGGCAGGATGACATCTCCTCTGAGGCGTTACCACCCGTGCAGTTCTGTAACGAATTAGTCTCCATATTCAAAATGGAAATCAAATTGACTTAAAAAGAAGTAATGGGAAAATCATTGGGCGAAAGTAAATATGTGGAACAAAAATTGCTTACATCTGCCCCGAAAGGACCGCCAGACCAGAGGGAATCGATATTCAGGACGACCTTCTCAGCCCCCGGCGGACCGAATGGCATAGCCTTGTAGCGTTAGGATTTGTGGCTATAAGGGAACTCATTTTGTTGGAGTTATACATACCACCCAGTGTTCTATTACCCAGCAAGTACACTTCCTTAATGATATCGGAGTAATTTGTGACTGGAGATGAAGACCATAGTATTTGGGCATCACACAAGGCAGTCGAAGATGCTAGGAACAGATATTGTCGATAGCAGAACATCCTTCACTGAGACGCTTTTGGTAAAGCGAGGAAGTATGTAGGTGAGCATGTTAAGGGAAGCGAATCTAGAGGTGCCTTGTTCGAAATACGTCCATAGAGAGCATGAATTAGGAGATAGTAGAAATAGTCTACATGGGATGCGGAGAAACTGGAAATGGAAATAATATGCAGGTACCGCTCAAAGACCGTTTTCGTCGGTAAGAGAATTGCTCCGAGGCGGGGTACATTTGACCGAGAGGGAGGAAACTTCAACAGCAGATATTTGCTTTTTCGGAGAGCGTAGGACATGATGTTGCGGATATATGTACTCGCTGGTTACGGTTAGGAAGAGGGTTGACATTTCCCTAGATGAGGTGCTATTTCTTTTGGGCTCCATAAGCCACTACCGCCACGCAGCATGACGTCAATCACCAGCCCACACACTTGCATTCCGCGCGTCGCCCAAATCTTTGTCAACGACTCAATCGTGCTCAGTCAGCGGCTTCCCAACACAACCATGAGGCTCGCAGGCTCCCATTGCGCACTGTCTTCACAATGAGTAGCTATCTACAGCAGGTTTCCTACTTCCTCCGCCTCCCGTTCCATATCCAATGGCGCACCTTCTTGGTCCAATTGCCGCGATACGTTCCCCTCACCGTACTACATATTACGTCTCCGAAGGGACCACACCCCTTTGTGATTGCGCTGCCGAGCAGGAAGAACAATGGTACGGTTCCTGTCTACGTCTTTTCCCCTCCCCAGCCAGTAGACCTTGGTGATGGCGGAGAGGCAGGCGGAGCGGAAGGTGAGTGGAAGGTTCCTGTTATCTTAGACTTCCACGGCGGGGGATTTATCATGGGATCTCCACTGGAGCAAGCACCGTACTGTTCGATGATGAGTAGGGAGCTTGGAGCGGTTGTCATCAGCGTGTCCTATCGCATCGGCCCGTTCCATCAGTTTCCAGCTGCGATCCACGACGCCGAAGATGTTCTATCTGCTATATTAGACACGGGTGGATTATCAAAGGCTGGGAGAGTGCTACGGACAGAGATACAGCGGCACTACTCTATTTTGCGGCAAGATGAGAGGAAACATGGACGTCATGGTCTGGGCGAGAAGACCACCATTGTACTCGATCCGACACGCCTATCCATCTCTGGCTTCTCTGCTGGCGGAAACATCGCTTTGAACATGGCAGTCTCAGTACCACCGTGTGCTGCTCTACTATTGCCTATGTCCCCCCGCCTGACTACCGCGAGGTCTACCACAACCCCATTGCCAAGTGATCCCTTCTCACCCCTTATCCCACCCCCCTGCGCTCCGACATATCTAGACGACCCATGCCAACCATGGCCATCACTCCTACTATCATCTGAAGCACAGCCGCGATTGCTGCCCCTTCTTCTCTTTTACCCCTCGCTCGACGCACGTCTACTTCCTCACGAACGACCCGCAAAGCCCATGCCCAGTGCCCTCAAAGGAAATGACAAGACGCCATCAAAGCCAAAAGCCCCAGGTCTCTTCAGTATCCTGGGCCCGACCTATCTTCCCAAAAGACTCCGTCCACACCCCCGCGCAAGCCCTGGTCTTGCCGACCCCTCCGATATCCAGAAGAACGCCGCCATCTTCCTTGTTCTACCTGAAAAAGACAGCCTCGCCGTCCAAAGCGATGTCTGGGTCGACAAGATGAATTTATCAGGCTGGAACGGTCCCATTCGGTTCGGTGATGGGCGGGCTGGGGATTGGAACGGACATGAAGGCGGGCTGCCGCTCACAGCGCGGCATGAGAATGGGGGGCTGGAAGTGTGGCATGCGCCAAGATGTAGACATGGTTGGACTCAGTTCCCGGAGATAGTGTTGGGGGATCATGAGAAGAGGGAACGGGATCTGGGGTTTACTAGGGCCCTGGAATTTGTGAAGGAGAGCTGGAGGAAGACATTGCCGGTCTCGGAATTCGAGGATAGGAGTCAGAGTATTCCGGCTCTGAAGATTCCTCCGTAGTGCATTAGCTTTGCGCGTCTGAGCAGCAGTTTGCAGGGTTCGATCTGGTCATAATGGGGGGAGGGGGGAGGGCGAAGGGCGATTCACAGCTCTAGTCCATAGCGAGACTACCATTTCGGTATTCTTTTCTAGACAGGGGTGTAAATGAACCAAGCAAAAATCCGATACTGTGTGTTCCGTGATGTAGCATAGGTTGAAGTCAGTCTGTCCAGGGAGGCAAGGAACAAACATGGAACGAAATGCTCATTTCCATCTAGGTAACCGCAAATAAAGTGCAACAACAAGAATGGGTTAGTATTTGGTTCACAGGATTCCACGCCACACGATAATTACGATACCGCTCTGGCATGCAAGCGGTGAGCCCACGACTGTAAGAGTTACTGGGATACTGTGAACCATGTCCTGGAAGAGACAATCCACCAGTTATTCCGGATCCAAGCAATACCAAAGGAATTAATTAAATCAGGGGGTTGTCCCTCCAAGAAACGGAAACACCTCCTAAAGCTGGGCGTGGGATACAACACACCATGCCAAGCATATCCATCGATATTTCACTTAGGTACGCAACCATCACACGCAGCAGATCTACAACGCAGCTCTGTATCGTGTCCAAGCCATTACGACACGACGCTCTACTGCGCTCACCTCCTCCACCCCAAATCCCGCCAAGTGCCTCCACAGCGTCTCATATTCTCTACAACTATGGGGAGCGTGGCATCCCATCCATCAAAAGCATTGCATCCCGGTCCCTTTCCTCCCTCTCACCGACGGCCCTCCGGAACCCGAACGAAACCATCAAGAAACAACATGGGGACGAATATCTATCGCTCTTGGCTAGAATTAGTTACGCTTTGCGAGCGTGCTTGGCTGCGGGCGGTCAGCTCTTAGGGCTCGTCCCGATGCCGAGAAGTCTTGGTTCTGGCTTGGCTGGCATGCGGGAGGGATGAGGGGTCGTGTTCCGCGGGCTCGGGGTAAGAAAAAAAGGTGGTGCAGTGCACGTATATTGGGAGATTCCTTATGCTTGGCCGTGCAACGTTGTAGCGACTTCAAAGGAGGGATGTGGTGGGGAGCGAAAGGTAGGGTGTGAGGAGAGGAGGTGGAGAGAGTGATGAGGGGTTACGGGACGCGAAACGAGGTATGACTTGGAGTTAGGAAGATGTGGGGAGAATTTACACGGGGCGTCAGCCTTATGGAGCGTGAAGTGGAGTGATCGGTTTCCGAATGAGATCGATGAAGTTGGCTTTGTTTGTGGTTGTAAGATGGATATGGTACGTCCACGTTAAGGGAAGGCTAAGTGAGCTGACTTATCAGACCGACAATGATGTTGTCTTGTGAGCAACATCTATCAATGATTCAGCGATCAGTTGGTTATCATCATCACTCGGGACAATACGGACAGTCGGGAGTGCGCTATCCGCCTGTCCGTTCGCACGCAGCTGTCGAGAAAGCACAATCCTGATAATATCTGGAGTGGTCTTGCTGCAGACGTCATCGGCAAGGATGACTTTGAAGGTTAGCCCTGACAACAAAGTCGGTGTCTTCTGTGCTAGCGGTAGTGGAGCTGAATTAGCCCAGAATCCTTAATTTGACATTGTTAGCATCAGCGTTGACTTTGCATCTTGTTTGAGATAGGGCCTGGTAATGGAGACACCACATGTGCCGAAGATCTGGACGTCGACGAAGACGACGCACATCAGCCCATAATTGCAGCACGCACAAGACGAGAGGTAAAATTGCGCAATCCCCAAAAAGTAAAGTCAAAATAAGCCTTCGCAAAAGGGTATGAGCACGGAATATTCCCCGCACTCAGGACACCAGCCTGGAGGATTTGCCGGCTGGGGCGCTTCTCAAGAATTGAAAAGGCAAGAAGGGGTGCAGCTCAGTGAACGAAAACCCGGGGACGATGGACCCTATCCTAGGCGCTTTGCGCGTGGCTGCGACATGGTGCTGTGGGAGTGGGCAGAGCAGCTGTGCTGTCGAAACGAGGCATGGCCGCAGATGGTGTTGCTCTGCCTATCCTAAGTCTCCAGAAGCGGGTCAGGGCGGTTCGTGTTGCGTCAGATGACTCTGGCCGATTCAGGAGAGCTAGCAGCGCTTGTGGGGTTCAAGTGATGAGAATGAGCGGTGTAAAGTGGTGAGGAGGGGAAAGAGATGACAGCACAACCAAAGATATAGACGGCTGGAGAGTGGGAATAGACTTTTCATTCATGGGAACATTGCTGTAGTGTGCTCTGCGGGCTTGCGTCTCAGTGTGGCAACAAACAGAAAAAGGCACAGTTTCGCGCTGCATGGTTCTGAGTGATGTGCAGCTATATGCAACGTGAAGAGCTCGAAGAAGGGTGCAGGGCGGGCTCGGCCATGCCATGGCAGGCTGGTTTCTTGGGTTGTCGAGCCGAGAACGTGGGCTTTCCACGCCTTTGACGCCGTGCGTGCAGCGGCTGGAGGGAATGAGCTGGCAATGACAATTTGGATTTGCTCGGACTTGCTCAACGCTCTCCGTCAGGGTGTCAAGGCCGTCAAAATGCGTCGATGTTGTTGGATCTGTGCAGATGACCAGCCCGAAGGCCTCATGGCATGTTGTCGCAACATGACGCCCGTTCGAATAAAGTGCATTCGGAAAGGCGCCGCTGAGCGCGCTGCTGACAAACGGGCGACAAAGGAAAATGAAGAGAGACAAAGAGAGCGCTGGACGGTGACAATAGAGTTCGTCAGCGTTGTATCTGTGCCCGCGTCAGGTGGCCGTTCGCCAATCGGTTTTAATTATTGACCTGAAGGACCCAAACTTGCAAATCACGGTCAAAAGCTGAGCGTCAACAGACTCAGGGCCACTCTAACGAGGCCCATTACACTGGCTCGGCATTCCTCTTGGGGTCGTTAATTACGGGCTCTGTGCGCCAGCCCACCTCTGGTATTTCGACTACCCAGAACCCGCCCGCCCCAACGCCCTTCATCTTCCCACTGATATCTCTCTCCTCTTCCTCACCTCAACGTCGTACGCTCCTCCCGCCCGACGGAGTCGTGCCGCACTCAGGAATGACAGCGTGATCGAGGCCTTACTTCGCCTAGCCAATTCTGTTTCGTCCAGGGCAGCAAATCGGACTTCGTTTCACAGCCATCGTGCGGCCGTTGCCACAGCTGCGGATCCTCACATCATTCCCGCCAGGTATCCCTCCCATCGTCTAGCAGGGCCAGGCCCTGGCAGCTCTGACAGCTCTGACATCTTCTCTAGTCCATCTGAATTAGACCCGTTCTCGAAACGACCCTTTCGAACTCCACCATGTTGCTGTCGATATTATAACACAGGAGTCCTTCGGGGCACGCCCATCCTATACTACAAAACCACGATTCGTCAACACACTCCACTAATACCCCCACCCAATACTCTCCTCTCACCATTCCGAATCTCAATTCCGGCTTTTCTTGGGCGGTACGCGTCCGATTATCCTACACTTGACATTCAATGCCCAACCGCAGTTCGCTGTCCGAAAACCGTTGAACGCAAAAAAGGTCCTGAACAACACGAGATCTTTCTGCCTTCTCTTCAACCATCCCACCCCGCTTTAAGCGATTGCTCCATTGCACATTAGGAGCAAACAGTTGCGCCCAGAAGTCCATATCTTCGCCGCTCCATTTATCCCTGCTTCAGACCTCTAAGACATGGCACAAGAAGGACACAATTATGGCAGCAGACAAGGAGCACTAGAAGGTCCAGTAGTCCGAAATATCCCGGCAAATGTGGTTTCTCCCACGGTCCCAGAGGAGGAGCTCTTAGCCGACGACGAGCCTCCAGACGAGCGTCGTACCCCGCGTCCTTCGGTGTTGAAGCTGCATG
This sequence comes from Lindgomyces ingoldianus, assembly GCF_010093535.1. Taxonomy (NCBI): domain Eukaryota; kingdom Fungi; phylum Ascomycota; class Dothideomycetes; order Pleosporales; family Lindgomycetaceae; genus Lindgomyces; species Lindgomyces ingoldianus. Next base: position 2,629,199 of record NW_022985163.1, on the reverse strand, counting down.
AGGTATTCAAGACTTCCTTCTCTAAGACGACACCTCCAAACCCTGAACGCAAACAGTCGCTTCTGACTAACGCCTTGCACTCGAATGAAACGTCCCCTACTGAAGAGCATCCCGAGGCCACCCCTATAAGCCGAGGAATGTCGTGCGCCTCGACGTGGAGCAATGCATCGACCGCAGAGCTTACGAGCGATGGCGGTTTCACAAGCCCTGGCACAAGGACAAGCACGCCGAGCCCGCCACTACCTTCATCCTCTTTCCACGGCATGGCGCCAATCTTCACCAGGAAGCTCTTCGAACAACCAGTGTCCATTGTACGACACGATGACGAGAACATTGGTCCTCTACAGAAGGTATTGACAGCACCACCGGAAGAAACCACAGTGGAAGCAAACTTGGGACGAAAGCGAACCATTACGTTCGCATGTGGCCGCAAAGACACACCAAAACCTGTAGCGGAAGCACCGAAAGTCAAAGGATCCCCACCGCAGCCGGAGGATCCCCCTAGGCGTGTCTGCACCATCAAATTTGCGTGCCCGTCCAAAGTCCCCACTGGGTCTCCTTCCAAGGACGGCAAGCCGCGCCTTCCTCGTGCGGCCAGCCCAGCACCCTTCGTACACCGTCTACGTACATCTCCTAAAGTACCACCAAAACCACATCGCGACTCTGACTCGACTGTCCGCAACACTTATCCTATCATCGAACGAAAGACCCCCACGGTTGACCGTTCCCGAAGGCTGAGCGTGAACTCGGACCTTGCTCGCTCCGAAGCATTCCGCTTCCATGAATTCGCTAGCTCTGAAGAAGAAGTTGACGAATGGCTGCAAGAGTCGACCTGCCACCGAAGCCGGCTCACTGTCGGCGACACCCTCAAGGTCGAAAGCAAACTTCGACAGCTTGGGGAAGAGGTGGAAGAGGAAGCCTTGGAGGACGAGCAAGAGGCCGAAATGGCAGAAGAGGACGATGAAAACGACGTCGATGATGATGATGATGATGATGATGATGATGATGATCTAGACGAGGAGGACGAGGACGTGGACGAGGAGGACGCCGACGATGATGTCTCCGACGAGGGTTTCCAGACTGACGATGAACAGGGTTTTGCAGGCTCAGAAGACGACAGCGATGCAGGGTCCGATTACGCTTGGTGGGCGCCTGGACGCTCAACCGCAGCGACCTCAATGGATCATCTTGAACACATTCGTCCCAGCAGCCGCCGCTCTGCTTCAGAGTCGTCAATTGGATCTATGGAGAGCGCACCTGGTTTCCGCAGGAGACTCGAGAAAACGCGAAAGCGGAGGAAGTCACGACCCGTAAACATCCGCGTCCCTAGCCCTGAGCTTCCGGACAGCACTGACTTCGTTTGTGGAACTCTTGACGAGGACAGGCCTCTTGAAGATGCTTATCTGTCTTGTCTGGAACGCCGACGTGCAGCCAAGCACAAGGTGACTCCCCAAGACATCGATCCGACATTCCCAACGTCGGACCCTGAGATGGATGAGGAAGACGAAAACGACGAGGCAGATAACATTGCCTCGGAAAGTGACCAACAAGTCTGGATGCATGGTCAAATGGATCCCCTTGAGGATGTTGAGCTTCGTGGACGTCGCAAAGACGTTTCTAAGAAACGCTCCCCTGTGCAGTCACCCAAACGTCTTCGATCACCCCCACCAGCCAAACGCGCAATGCATCGATCTCCACCTCCAAGGAAGCTCTTCGGTCAATCCCCCAGGCGTCTTCGTTCTCCTGCTCCTGTTCGACTTAGGTCACCACCACCAACCCGCCGTGGCTCGACTGTCATGTCATCTAAGCGTCCTGGTCTTTCGGTTCGGTTCGGTTGTCTTGGAGAACGTCCCGCCCTTACCATCTCATCTTCCCTCCCACGAACCCCTGTGACATCTCACCATCCTGAAGACTCTGAGGACGAAGACACCTGCCAGGAGGCGACGCCAATTCGTCGCGCCATCGACATCAAGATTGGTCTCGAAAACAAGCGGCAGCGTCGCAAGGAACAGCTCTACAAGAAGCTTCACCGCAAGGCTTGCAAAGACAAAGGCAAGCGACCACCACCTGGCAAAGGTTGCGAACGAATGCGCGAGGTCGCCATGGGTGTAGCCGCTCACAAGGGCAAGATGACTGGCTTCGCCCGTGGCATTCCGCCAACGCCAGACCAAAAAGACATGCATGTGCTGTCAGTGTAGTCGACAAAATTCCCGAGCGAGAACTAGCGCCGCTGACATTGAGTCGGCACCTCACAAGTTTCTTCCAAGTAAAATACCTGTTGGTCGCTAGTCTCCTATTTATTGAGGCGCGCCTGGAGGCATGCGCCCTTTTCTACTCATTCTTAATATTCTTGGTCATACTTTACCCTTCCTTCTGATGTACATACCGCGTGCCGGGCCTACTCGGCTCCGCAGGTTTTCTCATACATACATAAGTTTTGTGTATAGCATTTTTCCTTGGACTAGCGTTTCCTGGACCAAATCGATTCAGAATTTCATTTTTTAGCCTTGATGACATTATTATACCATTGCATAGCGAGCATCCCTCGTTTGTTTGAGGTGGAGCAGCTGGATTTTGGGTCTGGAAATTTGTTCAAAACTTGGTCAGCTAAGGGTGGATATCTGAAGAATGTGGTGGGGTCTCGGTGGTGTGCTCTTATTGTTTCGTGTCCTATTTCCTTCGAGGAAATTGCCTTACGGCCTAAGATAGTCCCGTCATACGTGACATCAATGCCAATGTGATCATACTAGTGCGCTTTTGAGATTATACCTATGACGTAGGATGTTTTGTCTTGCGCAAAGCACGCACTATTTGGAAGGCTCAGACGGAGGCGTATGTGAGGATCTTTTTTTTTTTTTTGGATTTGCGCGACATGTGAAGTGAACGATGGGAGCAATGCAAGGGAGAGAACAGGTTTGCGGCGTGGTTGTGCGTCCGGAGTGCATCTCCGCAAAAGCAACGGCAGCGCGAATGCTCGCGTACCGGGACCAGGGTGATCACGCAAGAGTATTGAATTTATCGTGACAATCATCAGGCGCTACATGTGCGTTCAAACGATCTCCAATCCTCAGGCATCTATTCCCACGTGCGACGTCCAGAGAAGGACAATGATTGGCGGAGGGAGCTAAAAGGGGCAACGGGCGTGCGCAATTTTAGCCTCGCGAGATCTCCCGCTTGTGCAGCTGGTTGATGCTTGGTGTGTGACGAACACACACACCGGAGGCTGCCCTATGTTGGGGGATTTTTTGGAGGCGCGGCGGAAGCTGACAGACAGTACGGTGTTCCAGAGGGACTGGGAGCTTGGTTGGTGACGATGGAGCCATGGTTCTGCAAGCCATGATATAGCTGTGGCGCTGCAGGATGGGTTGGGGATGGTGAGATGAGGATGGCTGCGGCTGATGAATGAGCTAAATAACGAGCAGACTGCAGCCACGGTGCAAGGCTGACTACTCCTGCTCCTTCCTGCGTTGTGGAGAAGTGTGTCTGTTCGTGCATGGATCCTAAGAAAATCCTACTCAGGCGCTCAGAAGCGACGGTACGCATCGATGGAGAGACGAGATGGTTCTGCAATTGGGGCGTGGTCGTATGTAATATCAAAGTTGATACCATGTCGGAGGTCTGGCCCCTGCATGGAGAACGCCGGTCCCAGTGCGCCCCAACCGTCTTTGCTATGAAACGAACTCCTTTTTCGTGCACAGCACGGTCGGCTGCTGCTCCACAGCTGCTTCTTCGTCTCAACGCGCCAATGGCAGTCTCCGCTGCGCCTGCGGCTGTGTACAATTACCACGGAGAGCCTCATGCGTGTCGCGGCCACCATGCTTGCACAGTCTGTCCGGCGTTTATGAGCTGATGGACCCCGATCTATCCTCAAGCCTGTTGCTTCCTTTTGCAGCCTGAACTTTGCTCAGATCCTTTCACTTATACCTTCCCTTCGCATTTGGCTTTGGGTGTGTCTGTGTACATACACTGGATGTCGTCTCCGGTTTGATCACCCTCGTTTGCTTCCTGCTGCGCGTGCGTGCGCGTCCACCTCGACGGTGACAGCCTCTACCCCCAAAATGCTGCTCCGACGGCGCTGCAATGCCTTCGACGTCCTGACCTATTTCTTCGTTTCGGCCTGTGCCATTATTTTCCTCCTCATCTGCACTATCCTCTATGGCACCCGCACTGAGACCACGTCGCTCCCTTCCTACGTCAAGGAAGTCCTGCCCGCCGGCCGCTGTCTGTGCGAATACAGCACCACCTTCACCTGTGACACGTGTCTCGACTGTGCCGCGACACAATCTCCCCTGTCGCTCAATTCCACCACCGAGGAGGATGAGCAATGGACATTCTCCTACCGCACGGATGCGCAGAACTACGGGCTGGATGAGGACCAGTGCCAGGCTGCGTTTCCAGGCCTGTTTGAGGACATCGAGAGGGCCAAGAGGGAGAGAAGAGGAGTCAAGGTTACCGAGCGGGAATTGAGTTCTTTTGAGTTGACTAAGGGCATGGTGAGAGCCATGATCTACGACGGCGAGGTGAGACCCCCTCCCCGCCACCATCACAAGGCAGGAATCCAGGCAGCCAGGCAGCCTTGTTTTGCCGACCATGTTTCAATACTGGCAGAAACTGACAGGAGTGCTTGAACACAGCTTTATGTCCTCCGCACTAAACTGGTAGACAATATCAACCGCGAAAAAGCCATCGCCGCCCTCCACGCTATCCACCGCTCTATTGTCTCTGGCCGCCACAGCCAGAAGACCCCAAACATCGAATTTGTTTTCAGCGTTGAGGACCTCCCCGCACAGCCCTCAAAGCCCCTATGGGTGCTTGCCCGCCGCGCACAAGACCACAATCTCTGGCTGATCCCCGACTTTGGCTTCTGGAGCTGGGACGTTCCGCAAATAGGAACCTTCTCCGAGGTGGCAGCCGAGGCGATTGAACGCGAGGGCATAGAGCCATGGGACCAGAAACAGGAGAAACTGGTCTGGAGAGGCAAGGTCACAATGGCACCGAAATTGCGGCATGCCTTGTTGGATGCGGCGCGGGGAAAGTCATGGAGCGATGTGGGACAGGTTAGGTGGCATGATCCGGACTTTAAGGAGCAGTTTCTGGGGCCGGTGGATCAGTGCAATTACATGTTTATCGCGCATGCGGAGGGTAAGTTTGGCATTTCCCCTTCCCTCTTTGCCATCTGCCGATATTGCTTGGCTATGAGCTCGGAGGAATGAGTGCTAACGGTTATCACACGAGATAGGACGAAGCTACTCTGGCGCCCTCAAATACCGCCAACTCTGCCGCTCCGTCGTCGTCTCACACAAACTCCAATGGATCCAACACTACCACTACCTCCTCAAATCCAACGGCACCAACCAAAACTTCGTCGAAGTGGAACGCGACTTCTCAGACCTGAATTCCGCCATGAAAGATCTGCTCGCGCACCCCGAAAAGGCAAAACGTATCGCAGACAACTCGGTGCAAGTTTTCCGTGAACGGTATCTGACGCCGGCTGCGGAAGCATGTTATTGGCGGGCGTTGTTTAAAGCGTGGAAGGAGGTTAGTTTTGAACCGCTTTTGTATGCCGGTGTAGAGGTTGGGGAGAGGCTTAAGAGGACGCAGAAGAGGGGGATTAGGTTTGAAACGTTCACGTGAGTGTTTCCCCTCCGTTTCCCTTTGCCCTCATAACCGTGCCATCACTATGTATGATTTGTGGGCATGTACGTGTGCTAAAAACTATCCCAGGCTTTTCGAAACGGATAGACAAATGGAGTATCCGACCAGTGCTTAGGCACATTCATACGATTTACTACGCTTTCTCTTTATGTTGTTGGCATTATATACCCACTTTAGCGATGCATGGCATGTAGCTTAGGCGATACTTGGAGTTCATATGGTTTTTTTGGAGCGCAGCATATAGTGCCGCTCGTAGAGTGGAACAGAGCGAGAAAATAGGAAAGGGAAAAGCAGAAAAAGCCAAGTTTCAGTATGTTCATTCATCGGTTTGATGTCTGAGGCTACTCCTGAGAACTTTAATGGTGAGTGACTGATTCGTTGGAAGTTGGGTTTCTTCGATTTGCTTGGTTACCCACTCACCTACAAAGCCTGGGATCTTGGGCATAGAGAATTGAAGTAGGTTAGGCTGAGAAGGTCGCCAGACGAACCTGAGGTCAGAGTACAATCCTAGACTACAGATAGTGGTTCATTGTTCCTTTTTTCCCTCACATTTTTGATTGGAGACTCTGGGATGCTTCCAGTAATCTCATCGTCAGACTCTAGCCTAAGCGACCTATTTCACCAGTTTAGAAATAAACTCGGCTAGATATAAACAAACACCATCAATAGATTCCTAGATAGGAAGCACGATGCTTAAAGACCTCTCTGTCCGTGTGACTCAGATCTCGCCTCACCTCGCTGTGAAAACACACACAGGGAGATACACAGGTGTGAAATGCAAGATATAGAGAGCGTGAGTGTTCGAACAGGTTTCTAATCCTAGGTTATCAACACTGCGGATTAATCGGGGCACTGGGGATTCTGGCGAGGGTTCAGTGAAATACTACATTATACTAGGAGTAAGAGCAGATGGAAAGCGGGAGGTAGAAGGACTAGGGAATTGGGGGCTGTAGCTTCAACTTCGGGTACGAGATTAACATCAGAGTGGACAAACAGATCTCCATATTTGCAATGAGCGCGATGGGAGACACCATTGATGGACGAAAACGTCGCACTTTCATTGAAGATGTGCAGCTAGTTTTTGCCTGCAATAGCTGGTAGATGTTGTCTCCGTATGCTATCTTTGCCACCGTCTAGCAGCGGATCATGCCGGTAGGAAAAGGATGATAATAAGGCTGCCTTCGTGCGCATTAAATGAATGAATCCCCAAGTCAGCTCATTAGCCAATCCACCAAAGAAAGAAGGGTTCTTGTTATCGAGTACAATCCATTCCAAGGATCCTCGTCTTGTACATAGCGAGCATAGATATTGAAGTGGAGAGATCCATGGACAGTAGAATAGCTACGTGCCATTAAGGCCATGCCGTACCAATTACTGCGGCAGCTAGTTGTAATCATTTGCTTGTAAGAAGGGCCTGCTGCTAACAAAGGGTTGAGAGACGGATGGACTAGGACAAGCAAGGGGGATTGAGATCACAGTAGTGGGCGACCAAGCACATTATGTGCTGCGGACCGCCTTATTGAAGAAGACAGCGGATGACATAATCTCTAAAGATCTGGGTGTTCTGAGTATGGATCACACGCTCCAATGGTATCGTCGTTTACAATTCCGGCCAATTATTCCTTCAGAGCGTCAGTCGCTCTCCCAGGGAATGTCCATATGTCCACAGATCTGAGGAGTGTTCTGTGCCATATACACTGGAAGCCGGGGAATTGTTGCATCTGCGTGTTTCTCAGATCCAGATGTTGAGGAGGTATTATACTCGGTGGTGATAGCAGTCAAGCACTTCTCCTCACCCGATAGCCTAATCGGTGCTGATTTTTTGAAGAACGCGCGATGCAGGCTATGAGAGTGTAAGAGGTAATTCCGTCAATCGAAAGAAGAGTCATCGGTGGGGATGCAAAACTCACCTTGTCCAAACTACACTACCGGCCTCGAACCCAATGATCAATAGAAGCAGGATCATGACAACCTGGAGAATGAAGACGTCGTAGCCCCTCTTGCCATCCTTTTCAGCCTGCTTCATCCATTTCCGGCGCAGTTCATCGTCAACCTCACAGATGACCCTGCTCGTGCCGTCGTTGGTGATGGAGGCCTGAGGGAAGAACGGACTCTGCTTGTCCATGGATAAGAGAAGGCTGGTTGGTAGCGGATGCTGGGCGTGAAGCACTTTAGAGATGGTGTCCTGGCTGGCGAAGTAGAGTGGGAGGTTGTGGGATGCTGCGAATGTGCGGGCAGAGTGCCAGCTCAGGTCCTGGGAGCCGGCAATGTTGCACGGATGAGATGAAGGCTGGGGTGGGAAGGTAATACAGTGGCACTTTAGAGATGCAGGAGGGTCCATTGGAGAGGCCATGGCATAGGTGAGGGGTAGAAGCGAGAGGGTAGAGATGAAGTTTAGGTTGGTGAAGTACATGGTTGATGTGGGCTCGACGATGTTTTCGGTGCAGGAAGTAGATTATGGACTCGTTGGATAAAGAGGTGGTGTGAAGATTCTGTGGCTCCTGCTTAGTGATGCGCTCACGATTTGGCTGGCCAAACGTACTCTTCACTTGGAGTGGAAACACCTGACCTCAATGTTTGAATATCCAGTGAGGGTTTTGCATGATCCTAGTGGGGCAAGCCCTAAAGCCTTGTGATCCGTATACTTGAAGAGAAGTCGTCAGTATTTCGTTAGAAACAGGTGAAACATCCGTTTGTGATCCTCCGACAAGGCGCAGTCTCCAAGCTCTCGTAACAAGCGAGCACTCTGCAAATGCTAACAGTAGGTAGTACTTACGAACCTTCGTACTTTCGCGATTGGACACTCACGTTTGAGCGCGTTTACTAAGAGAAAAAGAGCCTCGGGGATCGAGACAAGCAATAGTGAGAGCTGGGCGGTTACGTGGTTTGCTTAGAAGGCTTGCAGTACCCTTGGCTGTTGGATGGCACAACCACCGCAATGTTTGCCAAGCGAACACAGCGGCAAGGCAGACACGGTGGCTAAAGCTGGGAAAGGAAGTGAAGAAGGAAACAAAAGGGAAATCGGGCCTTTAGGGCGAGGTTGAAGACACGAGGAGAAAGATTGGCCTATATCACTAGCCCAGTCGAAATGCTTGTTGGGTCCGGGATTGCCGGTGTGATGCTGTGGTGGGGCTGCTGCGCAATCCAAAGTGTAAAACTCGAACAGTGGAGGCGCGTGGTGTCAGAGGTGAAATGCAAGGCGCTGCACTTGCTCAGAATCGACAATCAAATGATAAAGCACACCTTGGGTGAGGTATGTTATGGCCACTACGAGCTCATGTTGTGAAGCGCTCGTGTGGTTGAAGTTGATCAATGTTTCGAAGCGGCGACGCTTCTGTGGGGCACGAAACGCCGTGTTGGTGGATGTACGGGGAAAGTGGAAGGTTCGAGCCCGTGGAGTCACACAGGGCATGCATGAGGGAAATGAAGCTTTGATGGGGATGCAACCCTCTGCATCCGTTCACGACTGATCCCTTCAAAACCCTGTCACGCCACGCTTTCCCAGTCCCAATTCAACCGCCAAGAAAAGCCAAGATCAGATAAGCAATGACAAGCTCACTTCAACCCACAAATTTCCTTGCAGTTACCAATCTGAGAGGCATTCTAAACTCTCAAGGCCTAGTCGGCTCTCCAGAGTTGTTGTTGCACAGAGAGGCGGCGAAAGAACCATACGCTACGTAAGATTCCACGCTCAAGTAGTGACGACAAGAAACTACCGTCAGCGGTGCAAGGACCAACGATCCAAGGAGCTGTAAAGTCCGTCTGTGTCACTTGGATCACCGGAAATAGCCCAGTGAAGTTGTCAGAGGGAACGAATGGTAGCGCTCCTAATAGATACCCGATGACAATACCCTATTGTTGAGTCGTCCAGTAAAGCCAAACTGTCGGCGACATTGTAGAGGCTGGCCAGACACGCAAGGTCTTGCGTGGTTGGAGCCCATGGGTTGTTGTGAAGTGCTCCGGATCGTTAAAGCGAGCACCTCGAGCAGCCAATGACACAAGACGTAATTCGTGGTAGTCAGCGAAAAGCAAAGATTGAAAGTGGGGAACCCACGACCACGCACACAACGCCTCAGCTTTCGTTTTCTGTTTCTGCATCGAACCACCACTGACTTCCAAATCGAGCCGCTGCAAGTACAGCTGTGCCGGAGAATATTGCTCACCTCATCATGCAGACAAAGCTCTTATTTGCCCCGGAGTCGGTATCGCAAATAGTGGCGCACTCTCCAACACTATGTTCCTGATCCAGGTCTCATTCTCCGCGGGAACGGTTTCACATCTCTCAGATCCCGAAACCAGAATGCTAAGCTTTAGCCAAGCTTTAGATGTCCAAGTCCAGATCAGCGGCTACCTGTTTTGGCTGTAGTGCCCGCTATTGGACAAGTCCTTCGCCAGGACCTCCTTGGCGAAGCTTCGGATGTCCATTTGGTATCGAACCAGCTGGCTGGCGCTTCTAGTCACTGCTGCCAGGTAGCTTTAACTTTGAACCTCCTGAAGGGGTGGCATATGTAAACTGTCTGAAGCATGTTTTACTACACCATGGTGACGGGCTCTGGTCCTGTCCTTCAATGTTCATATTCATATTCACTGTATAAAGTCTGTTCACCTCGCTTTTCTTAATCCTCCAGACTGGTTCTCGATTCCCTTTTCGTTACATCCTTATCTGAGTCTATTGTTCTTGGCCATAATTCGTACAACTGTCTTGTCAAAATGAGATTCTTCCAGCCTCTTGCCCTTTCTGTCATTGTCGGCCTGGTTGCCGCGTCTCCCGTTCCTTATAATGATGGATGTAAGGTCCCTAGCACAGAATAAGGGAGTGTTCAAGTCCTGATCATATTTAGCTCTCGAAATTCGAGCAGATTCAGTAGCCGACCCAGTTGATGCTCCCCTCATCGAGAAACGATATCCCGTTGCTGAGCCCCAAGCCAAAGGGAAAAAGGGCAAAAAGGGCAAAGGAAAGGCTAAGAAAGGAAAAGGAAAAGCGAAGAAGGCGAAGAAGGCGAAGAGGAGAGACGATAGCCTCTCCTCTCTCTCAGATATTTTGGAACGGGAAGTCGACACTGCTGCGATCGACACTGTTATCGTTGCACGGGACCCGGAACCCGAAGCTGAAGCTGAAGCCGACCCTGAGGCACTAGCCGAACTGTGGGAGCGATGTGAGTTGTCTACTGCTTCTCATGCCATTATAGCTAACAGCCTGTCAGTCGCTGAACCTGAACCTGCGCCGCAGGCAAACACAACCGCAGCAACCGCAGCAAAGGGTAAGGCTAAGGCCAAGGCCAAAGGGAAGGCTAAGGGTAAAGGCAAGGCAAAGGGTAAAGCAAAGGGGAAAGGAAAAGCGAAGGGAAAGGCGAAGGGTAAGGGAAAAGCAAAGTAGGCGAATTTTCCCAAACAAGCGTAGAAGTTGGGACATAGACGCGTAGTCTCAATCTTTCACATACAAATTTCGACCTGGACTTCATCAGTTAGTAGCCCCCAGCGACAAAACCATCGTGTAATTTCCTGTACGTATTCCATGACACCTGCTGCAAAAGTAGAATATTATCGAACCAATAATTGAATGAAGCTGATATTAGGTTCTTTGATATGTTGTCCTTCTATGTCTTTGCCCACTGCCGCATCTTTTCTACTCCGCCACCCAATCCTTCCGTGATGCCTCATAAGCAAAATCATGCTTTCCGCTTTCTCCCCACCGCCTACATGCACTGGATACTACACCCAATCTCTCAACTATCACGGCCGGGGACGCGTGGCCTAGAGTTTAAGGCACTCACACCCTCTGCAATTGGCCACTATCTGCCGCATTACTGCAGGAAAAATCCGTGGGCGGTAATACAGCCGAAACTAGGTCTGGGATTGGGTAAAGCGAAAAACATTTATTCCAACCGGACCGTGTCTATAGTTTTGCTTCTTGTACCTGTTTCAACATTTCAGTGTTTCCCTAAGACGTTTGCTTTTTTTTGCTTTTGGGAACTTCTGGCAAGGGAGGTGGTTTCTTCTTTGTGTTACAATCGACAATCATGTTTGTTTTATCTCTCTAATTTGACTTCCTTTCAGCAGTGCGGGTAGTCGTGATAGAGTTGACCTAAGTCAAGGGACAGGGTAAAAGATTAAAGTTAAGCGCAAGAACAAGGTGCAGATCTGAAACATAAGGCGGATTGGTTTCACGTTCCGTGTTTGTCTGCCCAACACAAACCGATCTAGCGCCACTGTCACAGGAACGTCAGACCCTGCAAACATCGCATGTTGAGTAGCGTTCGCACTGGACCTTGGCAGCGCGTGTTCGATCAAACAAGCTTTCGTTGCTTCAAAACATGCTATCCCTACCCTTATATTCCTTACATTTTACATATCTCGTCTCGCATTCGGTACAGCATCAAATACTAATTTGACATCTCGTAACTACGGACAGAGGACTTTAGTTTAGTAAATGTACCGGAAATTCGGATTCTCTCTATCCGTCAAATCGTCAAAAGCATGCACCAAACTCTCATCGTTTGCTTCCCTAACTCCTGCCTCGGCCAAACGGTCCTTATTTGCATTTCTGCTTTTTAAATCCCACCTCAAAAATGCAATCACTAATACCAATAACACATAACATCCCATGTGTGTGCTGAACGCGATGAAGTATCTTGGCGCGTCGCGAGTTAGGAAGACTTGTGGACCGATGGCATTTCCAGTAGCCCAAGCGATGAAGTTCATAGCTACTACAGCGGTTTTCTTAGTTTGGCCAGCGATATTGCGGGAGAGGAGGGACATGGAGAGAGTTTGGGCCGCCCAGAAGGAGAGAACAATGTAGTAGGAAATTAGGAGGCCGACTTGAGAGGCTTTGTTGTGGTTTCGAACAGTCATAAGGACGATGGTGCCGATGAAGGAGCTAGCGATTGCTGGTTAGTGTTTAAGAAAGGTGGGCGGAGAGTAGCTAAGGTGCATTCTTACGGGATCACGTAGATGCCCATGATGAGCAGATTCTGTCCAGTCCTCTTGACTAACCATGTGGAGCTCAGCAATGTCAGAATAATGACAACACCGAGCACCATTGCCAGGAGCTGTGTCTCCAGAGTGTTGAAGTGGAAACCTTTGATGATGATCTGCGAGAATGCCCCCAGACCTGATGTCGGAAGGGTCGTACAAATGGCAATCAAGCAATAGCACCACGACTGCGGATCGAGTAGTGCTTCCTTGATCTGATAGGCCCTGAACGTCTTGTTCTGAATGCCTGTTTGGTTTGAACGGACTCGTTCGATCATCAAGGATTTATCTTCTTCCGAGAAGCACTTTGCACGCATAGGGCTGTCTGCGAAAAGTTGGTCCACGGCCTTTGGAATTCATACGACCAAACGCCGAAAGAAGGGTGACTCACCTGGAAGCCAATATAACACAAACAGGCCCCAGAGAACCGAAAAGCACCCATATGTCAGGAAAATGGCCTGCCAACTCTTCAACGGACTCGGTGGACTGTCAATCAGCGTAAAGCAGTACGCCAACAAACCCCCCACAATTTGTTGCATACCGTTCATCATATACCTATTCGAGGCTGTAAGCGCAAGAACGAAAATGTGAAGTGAGTGAGTACTCAAAACATACCAATAAGTGACAATCTGGGCTTGCTCCTCACGCTTATACCACATGGAGCTGAGGACTAGAAATGTAGGCTGGCATACTGCTTCGAAGATGCCGAGGAGAGTGCGGACGGCGACGAGAGAAGGGAAGTTAAAGCAGACAGAGTGCAGAGCGAGGGTCGTGCTCCAGGCGAGGATGTTGAAACCCAGGTATTTGGCTATGGGAACGCGTTGGATCATCCAATTTGTAGGGTATTCGACGATAAGGACCGCGATGTAGATGCAGGTTGTTAGCCATGCGTACTAAGACTGTTTAGCTCTATTATCCCACCAAGCACAATGCCATATATGAGGCCAGTATCCTGCTAGCGAGGGATAGATATTTATCGAAGATATGAGCACATACCTGCGAATTATCCTTCAACTTCGCATCCTCTCGAATCCCCATGATGCTAGCAAAGCTCATAGTACCCTTATCCAGCGCCTGGATAAAATAGGTAAACACCATAATTGGCAGGACTCTCTTATCAATCATCCTCTTGAGTCTCTTATTCTCTTCGGGCGAGATCTCAATCCGAGTCGCGTGAGCATATTTGGCGAGTTCCTGATCTACTCGATCGTAGTTCATATGGTCTTTTTCAAAAGGTTCGTCTGTGGTAGACATGACGCGCTCGACTTGCGCAATGTCTGCTTTCGCATCGTTGCCACTGGTGGAGACGACCACTGGTGCAGTGTGAACAGCATCGTTGCTGGATCTGGCGGCCATGCTGATCGCTCCTAGGTCTTTCTCAACTCTGATCGCAGAAACTTGATCGCAGAACCGTTAAAAAGTAAGATTGAAAAGTTCACAACACGATAATAAAAGAAAGAGATGGAGTCCATAAAGTACCCCAGGGCATCTAAACTCGGAAAAATATCTTTTCCCCAGCACTACGGCCTTGCTTCTCCTTCGGGCCAAATGCAACCCACCATCTCCGCACCGAAAACCTTGCTCGGTGCATCTGCGTTCATCCTGATCATCCCATTGTCAGCAATGGCTAACAAACCACACAGCAAACAAGCCGCCTGTCAAACTTTCTGAATCATGAATAGACTGGCCGTCATCCCCGCACGAACATGTTGGCCGAACAAGGTTGTGGGTGGGGTCTTGTGCTCGTGGAAGCAAGCCCTACAACCAAGAAGCCCAGGCTTGGCAGCCCACTGTTCGGATTGAGTCGGGTGAATGGCAACCGAAGCCTTTCCTCATCGTCGCATGTTTTATAGGATTGTCGTGATATCAGTCTTGGTGTCGAGGATACTTAAAAGAGAGGGTAGAGACGCGTCTGGTGGAATCTGATATTCCGGTGGCTTTCGAGAAACCCCAATACACGACTTTTCGCCACGTGCGACTCCCTGGTGTTCATCATTCGGGCTCGGGTTCGCTTTGTGATATTCGTTTTGATATTATTTCGCCCATTTATAGGTTAATAGGTCTCGATTCGAGAGTGCTCTACCTTTGTAATTACGAAAGTTGTTACAGGAAGTCTACGAGGAGAAAAAATCCGCGCACGAGTCTTGTGTTAATACACTCTTATGGATATAGCGTCACATTAAGAAACTGCAAGCGATCGGCATGGTCTAGGATAGAATATAAATACCGAGTTAATAGTAATACATAACAGGAAGGGGAGTAACAAGAAGTTGCTTGACGGTAGCTATTAAATCTCGGTATTTACATTTATTAATGTATTATTTATGGTGATTAGCGCGCTCTTAAAGAGGGCTCCAACTAAACTCCACCCTTAATATCAACACTTTCGGTGGCCGATAACACCATCCTTCACTTTCTTCCATCAACCTACAACGAAAACCGTACGGAAAATGTGCCAAATACTAGAAAGATTTATGCTCAGCTGGTACAACAATCATTACAGTATTGAGCGCTATTGACCAGTGCCTCATACCACGAGAGCATGTCCTTTGTAGAAACGATACCCAACATCCAACAACCTTAAATAAAGTCGCCTCAGGGAATACTATAAACACTTGGAAAGACCCTTCGAGCGGACCTAGCTGTGAACTCGATATCATGGATATCGGGATACGGAGGGTCTCTACTTCCATGTTCATAGAGCGTGGAGCATAGCGCAAACAGGACTATCTCAGCCGCTCTAGGAAGATTAAAAATCTCATGAGAAGCAATATCGTAAGTCATCAAAGCCCAGCGCCTCGTGCCTTGGATATCTAAGCGCCCCAAAGTCGATCAGCCGAGTATCCAGGTTGTTGTCCAGGGGAAATTGCCTAAGTGTGAGATAAGAGGGAGATTCGAGCAGATTATACTGAGCCTGTGGATATTCACAACCGCTTTGATGATCTGTTGGCTCCACCGCGATCGGACAGCATCTGGGATATCTCCATTTTCATCATCGAAGTTGCCCGTGAGTCACCTTCGCATAATATTCGAGATCTGCGTGGTCATTATTTCGGCGCTCGAGAGTCACATCAAGATTCTGGGGCTGCCTTCATTACATACGGCATGAATATTGCCCGAGAGGTCTCTGGTATCACTAGCCCTGGGTACTTTTTGATAGCAGCGTTACTGAGGAGGTAGATAAATTGGAAGATGCTAACTGTGGTATTTTCTTGACTCATGCAGTTGGAAGGTGGCCGGCACTACGATGATTAAGGGAAGCAATCTTCGTGGAAGCTATTTGACTTATAGCAGAGTCCACAACGCAGGATTACAAGAGGGAGGACAGGAGCATTTGTAGCAGAGGTGGACGTGGCGTAGAGCCAACATCGGTATCATTGTGATTAGTGTCTAGTAAACAGAGGATAGGCTTGAACTTGAAACTGCATATAGCCCCTGCACGCACATTCTAACAAGATCGCATTTGATGCCATGCTGGTTAGCTGAACCCAAGGCCCCACCAGGACAAAAAAAGGGACCTGAAGCCGAGTCACAAATTGTCACTATTCTGCTAAGGGAAGAGGCAAAGGCTAGAAGCTAGTTAGGAATGGAAATCAAGGCTAGATAGTATTGTCGCCGCTTCATGGTTATCGAGCTATGTTCGGTGGTACACTTAGTTGTCCCAAAATTCCATCGCCCTCTCTTCTACTACGACTCTAATACGTGGCTGACTACAAAAGTTTAGGAGCAAGGTTGGATGAATGTTGTCGAGCGGGCTGCGAAAGTTATTAGAATTAGTTGGGTAAATAGTACAATTTACTAGTATTATTATTAAGCAATGGTCTTCATTAGAAGCAACACTCCGAGGTTGACATGCAGAGAGCGAGGAAATCACAGAGTTGCAGGCAAACAACACGGGATTATCTGGGGCGGTGCGTAAAGTAATTGAAATGCGGCATCAGGTTCTTCCGTAGCATGAGCTTGCGCACCACCTATATACATTCCCACTATCGCCCATCCGAGTCTTCGGTATCTAGTACAGTCTCACAAAGGAAAAGGTGCCGTGAGGCTCAGCAAGCAATGGCCTACTCGTCCTTCTTGTGATAATTGACCTTGTCATTCCAGAAGAGTGTCTAACGAGCTTCAGTCAGGACTGGGTCTTAGATGTAGTGTGTGACTCTGTAGAGGGAAGGATCGTGATGGAAGCATGACTTGCCTTGTCACCGTCACCCCACCAGAAGTTCTTCGTGCGGATGTTCTGGTACGAGTATTCCGGCTTTTCCTCAATGGGGGGTTCGTGCGCTTTGTGCTCCCAATGGGCATCCCATCGGAGCTTCGCGTTGACGGACGCGATGATGAGAGCAGGAACGGCGACGCTGGAGTGACAGTTAGCGAAATCCCCTCACTTGTTTATTGGCGTAGAGGGCAGAGCCATGCAATGCAGTGACATAATGCGGATCGATTGGAGTTGACAATGTGCACCACATCTCCCAGTTATTCATGCGTCGAGAATAGATATGACGGCATTTTCGCCATTCGCACGAGGACGACCAAGTATGAAGGCTCCACAAGCGTGAAGGGTGTATTATCGGGAGTTCTGGGGAGCTTACAAGAGGGTGAGCTTTCGCCAGAATTCTGCAAAGATCATCAGGGTTGGACAGGATTATCGACTGGGATTCCACTCACCACCGCTCTCGGCAGCGTGCTCCTGGATTCTGGCACGCTCGCGGTTGAACTCGTTGTCCTCAGCGCCTGTGAACTGCTTCGGGGCTTCGGAGCTGTACTGGCGGCGGCGGAAGGCCGTGCGGGCGAGCCCTAGACGCTGGGTGGAGCGGAAAAGGACACGCTGCGGGAACATGGCAGCTCGAGCGGACATGGTAGAGTGGAGAGGGTGTCAATTGGATCGTGGGTGATTGTCCGGGAACGGTGGTGCGAATTTGAAGAGGAGGGTTGAGCTTGACCGAAGCGATGTCGTTCCTGCTAGCATCAGGTGATGTTGCAGGCGCGGTTCTTCCCGGAGCGGGCTTGGCAAGTTTACACCGTTTGCGCCGTTTGTGCCGTCTGTACGCTTGGCCCTTTCAACGTGACATCGTGCTGAGAGAACGTCAGGTCTTGCGTTTTTGCTGTGCGGGAAGTCGATGGTCGTGTTTTGGCGTGTCTGGCCGCCCGAAAGCCACAGAGACAGCGTGCACAGCCCATCTAGACAGCCCATCTAGACACTGCAGACACGCCCCGAGTCTTAGTGATGAGGCACACCATTCGCCTGCCGCCACAGCAACTATGGTTCGTATCACAACCTGGAATGTCAACGGTATCCGTAATCCGTTTGGTTATCATCCATGGCGCGGGAATCGTACCTTCAATTACATGTTCGATGTTCTCGAGGCAGACATCGTCATTATGCAAGAGCTGAAGATCCAGCGCAAGGATCTGAGCGACGACATGGTCATGGTACCCGGCTGGGATTGCTATTTCAGCCTACCTAAGCATAAGAAAGGTACTAGTAATGCTTCCCTTGGAATGATTTGGTCTTGAAGTAGCTCAATACTTGCTGCCTACAGAATGCTCGGTACCAGTGCTATTCATGTGGCTGATGTTGCAGTGCAGGATACTCTGGAGTAGGAATATATACACGCCAATCAGTGTGCGCCCCGGTCCGCGCCGAAGAAGGCCTTCTTGGAGTTCTTTGTCCCCCAGGGTCGTCAACGCCATACCGCGATATCCCACAAGATGCCTGTATTGGCGGCTACCCAACCCCATCCCAAGTGGCCGATCTGGGAGTCGACCCAGCTGCACTTGATGCCGAAGGTCGATGCTTGGTCCTCGAGTTCCCCGCATTCGTCCTCTTCGGTGTCTACAGCCCCGCAAACAGCAATGGATTGAGAGATAGTTTTCGATACGGCTTTGTTTGTGCCCTCGACATCCGCATCCGGAACCTCCACAAGATGGGCAAGAGGGTCATTCTGACGGGAGATCTGAACGTATCTAGAGAAGAGATTGATACAGCTAAGGCTGAAGACGCCATGAGGCAAGAAGGCATATCCCGTGACGAGTATCTCAATACCCCGAACCGGCGTATATTCAACCAACTGCTGGCAAACGGCAAAGTACCTGGCGAACGGGACGAGGGCAGGGAGGAGCCAGTGCTCTGGGATATATGTCGAGAGTTCCACCCAATGCGACAGGGCATGTTCACACATTGGGAACAGAAGATCAACGCGCGACCGGGGAACTTTGGGTCCAGAATCGATTATGTGCTTTGTAGCATCGAGATGCAAGCGTGGTTTTCCGAGTCGAACATACAGGAAGGACTGATGGGTTCGGATCATTGCCCGGTATATGCCACGACGAAGGATATAGTAGATGCGAGAGGAGAGCAGGTCCATATACTAGATATCATGAACCCTCCCGGGATGTTCAGGAACGGCGAGAGGATGAGGGACTTCAACCCGGCGAAAGACCTACTACCACTATCAGGAAAACTGCTCCCTGAGTTCGACAAGCGCAGGAGCATTAAAGACATGTTCTCAAGACGGCCCGCATTGCCAAAGGTTGAATCTAGCTCAGAGTTTTGGCCGTCCCCGACGAGTGGCAGTGTGAACATGCCAAAGAGCAGGGGATCCGAGGAGGCTGCTGCAGAGCTGGCACCCTCAACGTCTGCGAGCCCGCTTAACTCTCCAGAGAAACGCCGACAGAACGGATCGCCCGCCGCGAAGCTTGTCAAGCGGAGTAAGTCCAGCATCGGCTCTTCGCAGTCATCGAGCGTCTCCAAAGGGCAACAGTCCCTCAAAGGGTTCTTTTCGTCGCATCCAAAGGCAATCAATGCTGGCGATCAGTCGAGTGCATCCTTGGGTGAACCAGCTGCACCCAACACGCCGACCATTGATTATTCTAGTAGGTTAGCCTTCAATGATCTTTCTCCAACCCGCATCAGCACTGACCCAACGAAATCCACGTAGACCCCAACTTTAATGACAAGCCAAAAATGTCGCCTAACACACAGCCTCCCTCACTGCCCTTAGCTTCATTTTCCTTCACCCTAGCAGGTTCGCAACAATCGCCCTTCATTGACCCCATTGAAACAAAAGAAACCTGGACGCGCCTCTTCTCCAAGAGGCCGCCTCCGCGCTGCGAAAGCCACAACGAACCCTGCATAACCTTTACAACTAAAAAACCTGGTGTGAACTGTGGGAGACAGTTTTGGACATGCGCTCGGCCGCTGGGTCCGAATGGACAGAAGGAGAAGGGGACACAGTGGAGATGTGGTACGTTTATTTGGGCAAGCGATTGGAACGCACCAGCATCACATTAGTATATCCACATTAGTATATCGCAGGCATAGCAGGGGAAGCAGTTATAAGTGGCTTATCATTGCGATTTTGATACCCACCCAGAACTTTGGTACCGAGACGCCATATCATGCCCGTTTTCGGACGTGTGCTGCCATCGCCTCGATGCCAAGGATAGGAACCAGCAACGAGCCTGATAGGGAGGTGCTGTTCTGAATGTATATTGAAAACTGGGTTCGGGAGTTGGAGGA
The DNA here is from genome assembly GCF_010093535.1 of Lindgomyces ingoldianus. Lineage (NCBI taxonomy): Eukaryota > Fungi > Ascomycota > Dothideomycetes > Pleosporales > Lindgomycetaceae > Lindgomyces > Lindgomyces ingoldianus. The sequence goes on along the minus strand of NW_022985163.1, from coordinate 2,609,053 downwards.
GGAGTGGGGATAGGAATAATGAGTTTGGATTGGTGGGTTTGATAGGAAGGTGGCTTGCGTTGGGGTTATACAACAGGGCTCCCTGCGTAGTGGTCTGTTACTTAGGTCGCGAGAAACTCTGCCAGATCATAAAATACTCCCCGCCCCTGAAATAAGGTCTCCGGGAAGCAATGTGGGAGTTACTGAATCGACAAAACATTTGGGAAAAAAGATTATCGCGGTTTTTTACTACACTAAAATTGCTTGGGCTGAAACCCTATCCTATTCACTCTAAAATAGCTTTAAAAGAATGCCTCGCCATCCACCAGCAATATCTGGCAATCGAACGCAAAAAAAAGAGCTTGCGCCCCATATTAGAGCTGAAATTCTCGAGTGCGTTGAGAATGGAATTGCTAAGGCCAAGATCGCTCGGGAATTCAATGTGAGCAGAGAGGTCGTTTACAGTACAATGAAGAGATGGGAAACGCATGCGACCATGGACTCTCTGCCTCGTAAAGGAGCTCCAAACAAACTATCAGATCGAGAGCAGCACCGGGTTCTCCAGATTGTTCGACAATATCCCCGCATCGAGTACGCTCAATTGAAGTTGAGGGTGCGTGGTATCGACGTTTCAAATGCAACTCTATATCGGCTACTTAAAAAGCATGGTATCACGAACTGGGTCGCCAAAAAGCGTCCAAAGCTCACACAAAAGGACGCACGAATCCGACTGGATTGGTGCAGGAGAATGAGAGCACGCCGTTGGCATCGCATCAAGTTCTCTGACGAATGCTCAGTTGAACGAGGCAGGGGAAAGAAGCGCCCGTGGGTCTTCCGTACAAGCTCACAGAAGTGGAATAAGGAGGTGGCTGAGAGTAAAGGATGTCAGTTAATGTTCAAGCAGATGTTCTGGGGAGCAATCTGGATTGGGGGAAGAACAGAGCTCATTGCGATGGAGAGGGTGAACGGGAGGCGTGGATTTAATTCAGAGTCGTACACCAATGCTTTAGAAGATGGGCTACTCCCATGGAACGAACCAACAGATGAGGGTCTTGAGGATGAAGACACAGAGTGCGAGCCCTTCATTCTCCAGATGGATAACGCACCAATCCATACCTCCCAGATGACGCGGGACTGGTTGGCAGTGCATGAGGTTGAAACAATTGACTGGCCTCCGTACTCATCAGATCTGAACCCCATAGAACATCTCTGGTGGATATTGAAGCAGAAGATAGTTGGGCTCTATCCAGAGCTTGGGGACCAGGGATTCAGTGCAGTTGATCGAGAGAGACTCGTTCATTGTGCACAGCAAGTATGGAGAGAGATCCCCCAGGCCACAATTGACAATCTTATTAAGAGTGTACCTAAGAGAATTCGGGCTGTAATAAAGGCCCAAGGGTGGCAGGCGAAATATTAGGCGATGTAAGCTCTAGGGCCTACTATGTACGAAGGCTGCCCAATCAACCATGGGCTTGGCGTCATAGCATACTATATACACTACATAGTTCCTCGGACACTCAGTCTAAAATACATCATTTCAATCATAGATCCTGCCTTCTGCAAGCTTACATGGGAATAGCTATGTGTTCAGCCTGTAGGAACCGCTGTTATACGCGAGTCTAGTATTGGGGAAAAAGTGTGTATAAACTTTTGCCGAGGTGCTGTATTGCCAGTCAAAATGGCATCTACGAACCAACCTAGCACCATGGTGGTCCGTAGAGACCCAACACCTGAGGAGATTGCACACTTTCTGGCTACCCGAACTGCCGCCCAGATGTTGCAACTGGTGCAGGCCATGAGAGACCCTGGAGCACAAGCCGCATTGACGACGACACTCCTGCTTGCGCCGCCCGCCGTCTCCAGAGTTCCTGAGCGAGCGGCAGGCCACCCTCCCCGTCCCATGAACTGTTTCATGCTCTTCAGAGACTACAAGTATAAGCAGCTGAAAGCAGATAATCCTGACCTCACCGTCCAGAGGATCTGTAAGCATCACTCCATTGCATCGTTACTTTACTGCATTCTTACTAACTCTGCGTAGCCACCATTACTTCTGAGTGTTGGAAGAACCTTCCTGCGACAGAGAAAGACTACTGGAAGGAGCAAGCCAAGATGGCGAAGGAGCTGCACCTGCGCATGTACCCTCAATACAAGTACAATCCTCGGAAGCCAGGTCAGAAAAAGAAACGACAGTCTCGAAAGGCAATAGAAGCCGCTGTGAACTTCAATTCCTTTCCAGATACTACGATGTCGGCATTTGACGTCTCCCAAGCTGCCAAAAATGATATCACTGCCCACATCAGCGACACGCTTCCGAGCGATGCTGTTGAGCTTGCTGAGTCCATGGCATCCCAATCCCCGTCTTCAAACATGTTCCACGATGCAGAGTTGCTTCGCCAGGGACGTCTTGAAGAAGAGTTCAATGTCTTCTTTGACTTCGCTGGCTATGGAGAGGTCTGAGTTCTAAGTTTTGATTGTCACGATAATGTCTTGGTAAAAGAGGTCAGGGTTTACGGACTTGGTGGATATCGAAATCGCAATGATAATCTACCTATCTATAACTGGTTCCTGTGCTATGCTATGCTTCTGGCTGACTCAATATGATGCTGACACATCACAGTGAGTCCTTTTGACAAAGAACCGTATGTTAGGTAAAACAACGTATGACGAGGATTAGACAGCAGAGCTGCCCGCCCAGTCGACAAACTCATTGAACTCGTCGTCTCGGGGAACATTGGCATTGTACTCCGTGAGCACGCTAGTTAGGTTGCCATAGAACTGGGTCTCCTCATGGAAGGCTGGGACGAACGTATGGTCCCTCGTGACCTGTCGCTTGGCTCGACGCTTGTTTCGCGCAGCAGCTCGTCCGGGGGTCGTGCTAATAGTATGTCCAAGGAAAGTTGATGAGGTAAGGTTCATGTCAACGACATATTCCTGAGCATAGCCCATTGACTGGCAATAATTGATGATATCTTCAACCGAGAGTGTCGTAGCTTCGACTCCGGCTTCAAGGATCTCTGGCACAGGAATATACTCGCGGGAGAGACATGGCGCGCCTTCTGCATCAGCGGCAAGCTTCCATCCCATGTGCTCAAGGTATGTCTCTGGTTGAGGAATGCCAAGATACGGACACATGATGCGAAAGTACAAGTCAAGAGGGGCCTTTTTCTTGCCGATTTGATCCCGGATTATGGACCAAGTCTTCGTCATTAGGGTCCAGAGGGGTTTATTAGGATTCTCTTCCCACAAGATGCCAATAGGGTTGGACAGTGTCTTCATTGGCCATAGCTTGAAGCCGGGTATGAGGACACAATAGCCTTGACTTGAGTTAGCTTGATTCACAATGAATGTAACTCGGACTCACATCGAAATCCAACGAATGCATTGAGAGCCTTCTTTGCTTTCTCTGGAGTGGTCGTGTGTTTCGAGACGGCGGGCGGCGCAAGCAGGAGTGTCGTCGTCAATGCGGCTTGTGCTCCAGGGTCTCTCATGGCCTGCACCAGTTGCAACATCTGGGCGGCAGTTCGGGTAGCCAGAAAGTGTGCAATCTCCTCAGGTGTTGGGTCTCTACGGACCACCATGGTGCTAGGTTGGTTCGTAGATGCCATTTTGACTGGCAATACGTTCTTTGTCAAAAGCTGAAAGAGTTTGTACGTTTGCAATTTATCGAAGATTTGAACAAAGAAGTGAGGTGGGGTGTCTGAGATTTTGTCCATGATTGGAAAGAGCGCTTTATCAAGGTGGCGAGGCCACGCCAAGCCAGAGCTTAGACCCACATTCACCTCTGGTCCGTGCTTTCACTTCCTTGTCGCCAAACTCTCACTCACCTTACTACTGAGCAGCAGTAAATTGATTTTGTTCCACCATCATACCCTTGGGAGAAGAACACGGCAAAAAATATAGCAGATATTGTGGGATCTTCAATCTTTCCATGTCAACTAGCAGAGAATTTTTGGGCCCTTACAAAAGCAGTCGGAATCGATGAGTGCGAGTGGAATAATGACGAGGTGAATGAAAGAGACAAGGAAGCGGGAGGTTTTGATGCTTCCGGTCGAGACAGAGGCGATGGCAATGCAGCAACGTCTCTTGAAAGGGATAAAGAGCCCCCTCCACTTGCTACTAACAGGGAAATGAATATACCGCTATGGAACTAAAGGTTGAAAGTAGTCCTCGTACGGGCTCTAGCGCCTAAGTATACGCTGCCTAACGAGGAATGTATTTTTGTGTTTCCGGGCCGATGGCAGGCAGAAACGATGTCCTAAACTCTACAAGTGAAAAAAGACAATAGTGTGTTATATTTGGAATATCATTGGGTGGGTGTCAGAAATTTGAGTCGTGCTCACTGTGAGATACAGTGATGAGGGGGGTGAAACGGTTCTTGGAAAGTCACTCACGAAGTCTCACTTAGCTCGGCAGATTAGCTAAAGCCGCGACCGTGACATGTCTAGCTATTTTAGGACTAGCCTTGCGAGCCTCATCATCACCAACTTGACCTCCCAAGACGAACTTCCCAAAGCTCTCCACGCCCATCTGCAATGCCCCGATCACAATGAAAACGAGACTCTTGCGGGTTGCCGTTTCGCGGTCACTCACTGAGGAGATACAAATATGTCATCTTTACCGGTTTTCGTTGCAATCTACGTGTTCGGAGGCATCACCTTCATCCCGCTCCTACTTGTTCTCCTCTTCTTCTATGCCTACCTAACACTACCCCTTAGGAGCGACCCCATAGACGAAGATATAGGTCAGCTCTTAGATGAAGGAGTTCCTCCCCGGCCACAAGAGCGCTCCCATGCGGATTCAAACGGGTTTCCAGCTGAACTCAAACCTCCCACTCATATTCCCGATGTCGCCGCCGGATACTTCGCTGTTTGTCGAGAATACGTGCCTGGGGGAATAAATGGGAAGCCTCCTGAACGTATCACACCCGCTGGGACGGTGGTTGCAACGGAGAGCCCGAGTGTATATCAGTCTATGTATAGGAGCATCTTCGACAGGAACAAAACAACAAGCCCAACGCTAGACGTCACGATTGGGAGAGTCAAGAAAGCTCGCAATGTGTTCTACGTCGTTCTAAGGTACGTAAATCGTACCGAACACTTGTGTTGACCAGCAACTGACATTCTTGAAGACATGGACACCTCATGCTTTACGACGATTCCGAGCAACTGGAAGTGCGACACGTTATATCTCTTGCACATTATGAGGTAGGCGTATATGGTGGGGGAGAGACAATACCAGAGGGGGAACTATGGATCAAGCGCAACTGCATTCAGCTAAAGCAAAGACTGCTCTTGGGTAGCCTTACTGCGGATTCGAAGCCTTTCTATTTCTTCTCTGAAAACTGTTCAGAGAAAGAGGACTTCTATCACGCCATGTTACAAAGCCAAGAACATGGTGTGGGCTCTTGCAGAACGCCGCCCTTGCCACTGCAATTCCATACACCTGATCTCGTCAAATTGGTGCAGCAACTTCATGCATCCGAAGAAAACCTACAAACGCGCTGGATCAATGCACTAATAGGAAGGCTTTTTCTCTCTCTTTATAAAACCTCCACAGTCGAGCAGCTCATTCGGACAAAGATAACGAAGAAGATCGCGCGTGTCCCAAAGCCTGCTTTAATCACAGGCATAAGCCTACAAAAGATTGATATGGGGGACCTACCACCATTCATAACGAATCCAAAACTGAGAGAATTGACTGTAGACGGCGACCTTACTGTCGAGGCCGATGTCAGCTACAAAGGTAACTTTCGTCTGGAGGTTTCTGCCATTGCCCGCATTGAACTTGGATCTCGGTTTAAAGCCCGCGAGGTAACCCTTGTCCTTGCTGGTATCCTAAAGAGACTGGAAGGTCATGTATTGGTGAGGATAAAACCTCCACCGAGCAATCGATTGTGGGTTACTTTTGAATCGACCCCGAAAATGGAGATGACCCTCGAGCCCATCGTGAGCTCGCGGCAGATTACCTACGGAGTGATCCTTCGGGCGATAGAGAGCAGAATCCGGGAAGTCATAAATGAGACACTCGTGTTGCCAAACTGGGATGATATACCTTTCAGCGACACGGCGCTACACCAATTTCGAGGAGGCATCTGGAAGGAAGGCGAGAACACAGCCGTTAGTAGCGAGCATCCAGGTCGAGACTACGAGCACGAGACTGTTTATGATGGCAAAGAGTCCGATTCTGAAGACTCGGATCCTCAGCCGCCAATCCTTTCATCGAGCGAAAGCGTCCAAAGCATGCCAATTCTTAGCGAAGCAACATTCAAATCTAGAGGCCATATGGATGTGAAGCTGGATTCCTCCGACCTTCAGGAATCCATTGGCATGTCTTCTTCGACTGATTTCAGGTCAAATACCAGACCCAAAGCCATGCGGCCTGGATCATTTTCGAGCGTTGCAACTCCCGTCGTGAACATGAACACCGCCAGTGCAGCGGCAGCTAAGGGCGAGGTACGAAAACGCCAGCAAGATGCCGCTACCACCATGAAGTCCATCGCGAAGTCCCAGCCCACATCACCCACAGAGTCACCTGTTGGCTCACCGCCTCAACCTACTTTGATCTTCGATCCCGAAGCACGAATGAGTTCGAATGCCACACTCGGAGTATCTAGGGAAGATGGCCAAGATGAAGACTTGGTAGAGGTGTCTACCAGGAGAGTCCTGCCCATCTCGGTTTCTTCGTCAGGCTCTGGGATGTCAAAAGATTCCTCTAGAAATCCCAGCTATTTAGGATTTGAAAATGGTCAATCGCTATCCCTGCCGCGTAATGCGTTTACTTCCTTAGATAAGAAGCAAACATTCAATCAGTCCTTAAACTCCGCGACAACTGCGGCTAGAAAATGGTTTGCATCTCGGCAGAATCAAGACTCATCATCCACAACATTTAACACTGCTTCCGCTCGTCCGCAAGTGTCAACTCTCCACCGAAGTGGACCCGGCCACGATACTGAAGGTTTGAATCAGGCTTTTGGGAGGACATCCACCCCGCCGATGCTGTCTCAGTCAAGTCCTGAGTCACAAAACTTGTCACTGGGCTTTCCTACTCACCCTATTGGGAGAGGACAGCCGTTGCCTCCACCTGGCACGCCTTTACCTCCTCCTCCAAGACCTGATAAAAGAAATACAGTCTGGACTGTTCCTGGTGCGGCAAGTCTTGCAAACTTAGCTCGACGAAAACCTCTACCTATCAACGTATCTCAATCCGTCGTGGAGCAAGCCGGCCCCCCTGACTCATTATCTTTGTCAGCAAGTCCGGCCGAACCGCACTTAGGCAAGGGAGATCATCCAGTCACGCAAAAGGTGATGAAAGGCCCAAGGCGAAAGTCATCTTCTATGTCTACTCAGTCTGCTGTGGCACCGCCTCTTCCACCAAGAAGACAACGGCTTTCAGCCTCCGATAATATGGACGACTGCTTCACTGGTTTACAAGAAGACCTGCTGGTCGTCAAGGCCCCTTCGGCAGACAAAAGTGCTCCTACAAGTCCACTAGAAGAATCACAGCCAATAGAAAGCAATGAGCATGAGCTTGCATTTCATGATTAGCGGTATGAGGCTGGCGTAGCCTTGTCTCAGTCCTAATTCTTCATATTCATGCGCTAGCTCAAAATATATTACCATAATTCAAGCATTGCAACACAAGCAGTTATGTTTCCTCCTGTGATTTGTGTTAGAACGCTCAAGGCCGCACTGCTCTTGTAAGTGTTAGAAATACTCAAGCAACGTCGTTACAGGAACAAAGTAGAACCGCGGGAGATGTGGTAAGGCCTAAGGGACGTCAGATCGGGAACAATAGATTCGCGGAAGCAAATGCCATCGAGTCACGTGACTCTTCCCCACCAGATCTTGGATTCAGCAGAATGGAGCATAACAGGGGAAAAATTGCTAATAAATCCACAGGTGGGATTCTGGAGTGGGCCTCCCTAGTTAGGAAGTACTTATTTGGACATGGAGGAGGGGGATCTCGGTCCCGAGGCTGAGCATAATCTAGTCATATGGTAATGTCACGTGCCATGAACAATACAGATCCGTACTGAAGTTAGAGTAATCGCTTAGCTGTACACCTAAGAAGCCCGAACTTGTCCTCTTATTACTCCTGTTGTTAATTTCGTCATCAACTCGACGTTGTACACCTTCCCTTTATTTCGGCGATGTGCTCACCAGCGAAATCGGCTTCCATTCAAATACAGCTTAAACAAACTTCTGTACCTGAATATGCTTGTCGACCGGTTCCACTAGGCTGTTGTCTTTATCATACATTCAAAATCTAAGAACTTTTAGGGAAGACACGGAGTCTGAAGCTTTCAATGCTACATAATGCGTCTCAAATAAAGCTCCCTCCTTACCCAAAGAAGTCCTGATAGTAATATGATGTTACATGACCAGCCGTGTACCACCCCAGCTCTGGATTCCTGTGATTGTATTTATTTGAAGGACAGATCTTAACATGGAACGATATTTTACGTCCTCTCTTGCTGCTTTCTTCCACAAACCACTTTGCAAATGACTGGAAGAGACTTGACAGATCTACTTCCTTGCGGGCATACTCGACTCCATCGTTACAAACCAATTGAAGCGTCTGCAAGCTCTTGTGTTCGAACACCCGCGTAAACCCCATCCTTTCCTCTACTTCCTTCATTGTTCTTACTCGTCCTACCTGATTTCCCATGCCGGCAGTAACCAGCATGTTTCCTAAGACTGCCATAGTGAGGTGACGAAGGCCAGGACAACGTGAGACAAAATCATATACACAATTAGCAGGCGCAAGTGGAGGCTTGGATTCGCACGATTGGGCGTAGCGGTCCGGTGGGTAGGCGAAGTCGAGTCGGTGAACGCTGTTGTATGCGATATCATTCGGAAATCGCGATAATAGAACATCGAGGCTAGCGAATCCGGTGCCACTGATGATAAGCAGTGTGCGACCCAAATACGCTATGGTTGCTTCTTCCAAGACTTGGTGGTTGAGGAGAAGGCAGTGGGGGAGGCGGCGTGACAGAAAGTGCAGGGCAGATTCGTTGAGGTGCGGCGGGACCTGGAGGGCGGGAGGAAGATCGACCATTAGGTACCCGTAGATTTCATTCCGCAGCTCGAGCGGTACATGCATAAAGCTGCTGCGTTCGTCGCTTGTCTTCGCCATTTGGGGCGACAGGGCAAGCTTGACCTGCTGTGCGACTTGAACAATGTGCCGGCCCTTCAGAATTAAGAGTAATTGTGAGGTTGGAGAATATTAGGATCTTAAAGAAAGCTTAATGCTAAGCTTGTGAGAAATCCGGATGGGAAAGTGAGGTCATATAAGAAGCTTTGATTGCCAGGCTGCAAGGCTCATATATTGTGGCGAAGTACACATGGGAATACCGTATTCCACAAGCCAGCCGCGGCGCGAGTGCCAAAAACGCACAACGCTCGTTGCCGAGCTCCTTGGCAAGGCCCAGTTCGTGAACATTCCCGTGGTGCTACTCCCTTTACGGTCGGATATGATGAGATTGTGTTCAGAAGATTGTGCTCGGAAGCTCCTCGTGCAGGATGTTGTCATTTAGGTATACGGACTTGTGTGCCTTGATAGTGTTGTAAATCACCCCAGGAGCTTCAATCTCAGGGCGTGCTTGCGCTCAGCCAGTCGAAGAGATCACCAGACATCGAAAACTCTATTGTTGTTGGTTCGTTGCGGGGAGCGAGCAGACCCGTCCCCTATGCTCCCTTCATGCCGTACCTCATTCTACCCTTAGCCCGAACTTTTACGGTTGGTCAATAGCTCCTCTCCCATCCTCTGGCTGCCGTTACTTCTCCATCTTTCCTCTTTACCTTGGCTCTATCGAATCGGTTTGAAATGACTCCGCAATGCCTGGATCAATGCTTGGTTTGCCCGGAGCACTTGATATCTGTCTGAGAAAGCAAGTAGCTGTGGATCGAGGCCAGACTCCAGGGTAGTAACTCGTTGTTTTGTGCTAGAATCGCTCCATTGCTTCCACGGTGAGGTTACACGTGCAAACAGTAGTAGCTCAGGCATCAGAGAATGCCCTAATGCACAAAAACCTTATGTGAGGTAATTATTTCCCCACCAGAGGCAGGCCCTGCAGCTATTTCATCAATCGCTCAAGTCCATCTCAGGATTTTTTGAGGAGACACTTACAGAGCTTCGAATCCTGTTTGTACAAGCTGAAAGGAGTATCAGCCAGTCCACGAAAAGATACAATGTAATCGTCAGAGTTCGGTTTACCCCTGGTTTGAAGACTGCGTCGGCACCCTTGATCGGACTTTTCTATCCGCCTCTATTTCCAATCAACGCCCAAACATCTTGGCCTAGTAGTGTACGAAAAAAATATAACACTTAAGATGTTCTTGTCAGCGGCGAATTGTATATGCTATTTACGTACAGCCTACCTGGATGGGAGGACTCTGGCCACTATAGTAGGGGTGTCTCAACCTGTTAGGGAGCGTTGGGGCCTCAATCTGCTGCCAGATCCTTAAGGGGCAATGGTGGTATGCCAGAGTTCTATGACAAATGGTGTGAAATCGGAACTCGTTCAAATCCCGTAAAGGTCACGTGTTCAGTACGAACGTACCGAGCTCGTGAGCCGCACCGTACGTTTAATGATGCCCTAGGTACAGTATGTAGTGCGGATCGTATTGCCGTTTTAGGGAATTTGTATGGCGATTCTGGAGGAGTAGGAGGGCTCTGGCGAGTAGTAGGCCTGCGGGGAGCGTCCAGGGGTTTTCTAGGGCTCTGATTGGCCGAAAGTTTTTGCGAGGACAACGTTGCAAGGCAATCGCACGCCGTCAAAGGTGTGGGCTCATGGCACAGATTTAGCGCTCCTAGAGGAGCAGGGCAAGGTAATTTGCCTCTAGCTCTGCTGTTAGCGTCATGAGCAAGGCTCTCGCGGCGCTGCAAAGGTAGTGGATGGCTATAACCATATTGTTCAGCACCTACCAAGGGAGCATAAGGTTAACTCTGCCCTCAATTTCCTTACTATCCCAGCTACTAGTTGCGAGTGCGAGAGGTGTTTTATTGCGGCTATTCGTACGGTAACTGACGATTGAGGCTATTCAACTCTAGAAGAACTGCCTATGGCATAAGGTAGTAAGTAGCGAGCTTTAGACTTCTCTGCTCTTGTTACTAGGGAGTCACTAGGGAGAATCAGTTTTCTTATAGCTAATTAGACCTTAATGCTGCGTCTCTAAGGACCTATAACCTTAGCTATTTCAACTAGAGTACAGTGTACTTTAATCAAATAGTACTACTCGTACTGATCGCGTGGGCCGTAATAGTTACAATACGTACACAAAATCTCACCAGTACAGGCCTCAAAATCGCCCAATCGTGCATTAATACGCCTCGTTGGAAGCGCTGGGACGAGCTCTTTGTGACCGGATTAATACTGGAATCTGTCGCGGAGGTTGCTCAGTTCAGAGTCACCGATGTGGGGCGAGACGTAGAAGGCCTAGAGTCTTAGGTAGAACCTATATCGGACACAAGTGTACAAGAATATGAAAGAGAACGGGTCCTTTGGTGCACTCTTATCGAGGACATAGGAGCCATTTCGGTACATACCCCAAGCCGGAAGGACTCAAAGACAATAATTTCCGCGACTGGCTCATCTTCCCCTGCCTCACGGTCCAGCTTGGGCTGCGCGGCCATTATGTTGATACTCGCCGCGCCCCAGAAGTCGAGCGCATAGTGTATCGGGCACTATATCATAGGCGGTCATGTCCCATCATCACCAAAGCAAAGCAGCTTCTAGCCGTTCTCAATCTCACCTTGGAACATGTTGGCAGGCTGACACTCTGAAAACCGACCTGCAACCTGATTCCGATGGGGACATGTTGTGCATTTCTCTCAAACAGGTATGGAAAGGATGGCCCTAACTGCCGAACCCTTTGCGAACGTAATCCGGAACAATGGATACTTCGTGGCCGTTGATAAAAGTCGGCTAGGATAAATTCAATTGGTACTGCTCGGGAATTGATACAGATGGGTGACGTGATTTGTTTGATGAAGGGAGCAAAGGTGCCGTGTGTGCTCGGGATAAGGAAGGATTGGAAATACCAGTTGGTGTGAGAGGGTTCGGTCTACGCGATAGAAGTTCATCTGTGGCTTGTTAATTGAGCGAATTAACGGAGGTCAGAAAGGATCTGCATCGTTTAAGATTGTACCGCGAAGGGTGTTGAGTACGAATTCGTAGATATTTCAAGCGGGTAGGAGGGACGGAGGGCCCTGGCTCAGATGGGCTAGGGATTTCACCGCTCAGTAAGCCTTGCAGAGTCAAAATCTTGAAGAGCTCATTTTCTTGGCGAGGAAATTATTTCGCTACACGGCTTCTTTCTCTTCACATTCTCATTCTAGATACCTATCTCGGCGAAGTGAGCGTGGCTTCAATTTGCGCTAATGCTTGGCGGTCCAGTTAGCCACTGCGCACGGGGCTCATGGTGGACCGTATCGTTCCTCTGGCTGTCTATACTTAACCAAGGCACCAAGGAAGCGCTTAGGTAATAACATACTAGTGCCCTCTAGGCTAGAGCCGGGCGTAATAAAGACATCATCATCATCATCTTAACCAAGGGAGTAAAAATCTTGCTCTTCTCAAAAAAATATATATATATATATATGTGAGTGCCAGTTATCTCCATTTTACCACACTGAAATCAATCCCTTGCACCGAATTCTCTTTTTCCAAACCCATTTCTTATAAGCACGTTCCTTTCGCTATCCGTCTTGTTTAATATCATCGCCATGGTCTAGCCTTCCTCTCTGTTTCTTTTCTCTCTTCGCAGCAGCGCCTGTATTCATTGCTCCAGCTGCAGCGCCTATCGATCAAAGATCCAACATACAGTACGTAACATTCTACACAGAATAGAATTGTGGAGGGTTCGTCTTTTCAATGGTTATCAAGCCGGGCGAGATTCTTCTGCTTCAGAGGAACTGGAAGTCGGTGTGGCCATCTATGAAATCGGACCGGTGCCATAAGCAGGCTGAAATGAACACTAGCCACACGATCAAACTTACTAGAATGGCGATAGAAAGGGGCTTGAGACGAGGGAAGCGAGTATTTGCATCATCGTGAGTCCACAAGAGCCTCAAGCCCCAATCGCTAGTATTGTGGGAAAGGCCCCTACTCTCCTCGTTATTGTGCCACTAAACATGCTCAAGTTGCTCTAGAACTAGCAGTATCCATGCGGAACGGTAATGGAAGTGAGCTTAGGCGGCACAAATGTGATTCTAGAATGGAATATCCCGCTACTAGTTGGAATCGGAACCGGAGAGGCGCCGGAGGCTACAGCTATGGTAAAGTTAATGCTAGAACCAATTGTTGCCAAGCTCGATGCCGAGAGGCGAGCCATGCTGTGGTGTCGCGAAAGATTCTAGTTCGACAAAACCTATCATTCATCAATTCGAGCAACGTTATAAATACAAAAATCTCTTTGTCACTCCTCCAAGCACACCTTCAAGAAATGAAGCAAAATGTTTACAATCGAAAACAATTGAGCATCAGCCCTAGCCTCCTTAGCCAAAACCGCAAAGGACATTAGCCGCAGTAACACCGCCTTGAATAAGCCCAGGAACCGCTCCCAGGGAAGTGGCAAAGCCTGCAATCCCGCCTAGGATATTCGTAATTACTGAAACCGCTGTCTGCGAATCGCATTTCTTATCCTCACAACTAACCTGGAAGTGATACTGGAGCTCGTCATGCACATCTGGATTCTCGTCCTGCGTCTGCACGACGGCCAGATAGCCGCCGGATGGATAAGTGATCGAGCAGTAGTCTATCTGCCCCTCCTTGTACTCGATTGATTTTGCGATGCTGGGCGCGACGGCGGAGTACCAGAAGCGCGTAACGTCTCCTACGCTGATGGGAGAGGTGCTGTTCTGGTCGACGTTGGAGGTGCTGAAGGAGATGCTGCATTTTTTTTTCCCGCCGAGTTTATACCCGTAGCCGGGTTGCTGCATGGTCTCGGCCCATGTTGAGTACTGGCCGAAGGCAAAGTAGGGATCGGCCGTCTGGCCGGTGCCGCAGATATGGTAGTCGCTTACGGTTGTCGTGGCGTTGTAGAGAATCATTTTCGCAGATCGCGACCAGTGAGAGTCGCGAGTGCAGCGGTAATACGCAGAGCATTTAAACAGGCTTCCGTTCGCAAGGCTGTCAGGTACCTCCCCGCCATACTTGTAGCAGCTCAGTTCCTCGTTATCGAGCTTGGCGATGGCCTTAATCCTGTCGCCTTTCTTGGCACTGCCGTCGTCTTCCAGGTTGTACAGACTGAACTTCCGGCCCTGCAGGTCTGCGGTGATGGGTTCGGACTGCGTGCCGCTATCCCAGTTAATGTGGTAGATGAAGCCGTCGTGTGGCCCTGGATCGGTGGGCGTGGCAGTGATTTCGGGATATTCCCCTTTCTGACCATCGGCGTCATTGTTATAGTAGTAAACATAATCGTGCACGCTTAGGTCGGAGGGAGATTCATTCATAGTCGAACCGCAATCGACAAGGTAGACGCCTTCGTCGGGATTGTCTTTCAGCGCTCGCGTTGCTATGGCTCGAGCCGAAGTGCCGATGGCAGAGGCGAGGAGAACGAGGAGAGTATATTGACAATGCATCTTCGAAACTGATGTCAATGTTGTGGTTCATGTGGTTAAGCCGTTGCTTGAAGTGTTGTCGAATGGAGCTCAAGTGGCTATCCCTTACAGTTTTTATACTCCTCTCATCGATGTCTTTTTCTTCCTACAACAACTGTATTCAGTATAGGCGGCGTCTTTCGATCGTCAAGTGACAACATTGCTTGGACTGACTGCGGACAAGGCAGATAGCAACTTCATCACGACGTTTTGCGCACCTGTTGATCCGTTACCGACCCCCAATATCGCTATTTCTTATCACGAGGCTAAGAATAGGTGTGTCACCGGCACCCTTCCATAGAGCTAATAGGATATGCTATACTAAAGGGAACGTACAGTAAAGTACCTTCCGTCAACGGCTTGAGACTGCAGCAAGTAAAGCGTGAGGCGTGTTTCAAAACACGAAGCTGGTTCCTTATCGACATGCTGAGCTGTTCCTATTGCGTCATTGAGTATGTTTGGCGGGTTTGAGAATAGCAGTGGCGATGATGTATATGATGTATACTCCGTAGTTCAGCACATATGGGGTGCGCCGAGCTTGTTGATCTTGAGTATGTCCGTTCTCCCCATATTTCGCCAATCCAAACCGGCCAAGTTCTCCAGCAACCCCGCCGATTGACCGATCGATTCCAGACATCGCTGAGGCACAGAATACAGGGGACTGAATGTCGAGCTCGTAACGCCGGAAATAGGTACGGGTATAGTGTGTGCGTGTGTGTGTGGAGAGATTGGTATTTCGCGGCTCTAGCGCCGCTGAAGAATGATACTCAGCCTCACAAATTTTTGGGGCCAGAGGACAATGTTTCGAATACAATGACTAGACATGGCATATGGTACAAGTACCACCAAGATGGCCGGACTTCGGGAGATTAGTTCGTGTGGTTCAGTGGGTAACATCGGCTCGTCGACTTACCCCCGCATCCCACGTAGTGCCACGTAGTGCCACGTGACCATACCGTTGAGTTAGCCATAGCACTAACTCCGTCAGCGATGCGTTCTTCTCTTGATCTTGCTATCTTATGTCCTTTATATCTCCTACAAGGTGGTAGGTTATGGCTGTCATTGCATCTGCAAACTTCTCCGACGTGCGTTTGCTCGATTGGCTTGTTATCTGTCTTTGGGCTGTTGTCCTCGGACCTCTGCGACAGCCGAGCTTCCACAACTTTTGGAGCCGGCGGTATGTTGCGATGCAATATTCGTGGGATGTCTTCGTTCGTGTTGTTAGGGGCAGATTCGCGTGAAATCGAAAGATTTAGGGATGAGATTCCGCCGCTAATGCCCCGTACTGGTAAGGTCAGGTCGGAGATTAATTACTTATACTTTACACTTCAATTCTAAGCATACTGCCTGCACCTAACCTTCCAGTAGTTTATAGCATAGTATAGCTACACAGAGGTTTACATCATTTAGTAGCATTTTATTACAACGTACTTATAAGTCCAAAAGAGTACTGTTATGCGGTGGATGGGGAGATGTAGAGTCCCTCTTCGGCGCACATGGATGTTGGAGTGCGAGACTGCGTAAAAAATGACAATGAGAAGGTTTTGCAGTAAGCCTATGAAGGAGACGATGCAAGATATATCAAGTGTGAGAATAGGTTGCAGGGTGGATCATGTGTTAAACGGAAGGTGAACTAAGCCCTTCCTCGAAAGGGAGATTATGTGACTATATACACAATTAATTTTGGCTTGCTTTGTCGCTCTGTTGCGCAGAGCACGACAGCCATTTGAGTAATATGATCCCCTTCTTCACACGTGATTCGATCACATGACGAGGCTGTCGGGTCCCATGCCATCGTCTTCCATGTCCCAGGGCGAGGCATCCCATTCTGGTAAGGTCTATTTTTGATTTTGGTCCGTTCCATTATCATTCTAAAATTATGATTTATGGTTGCTATATATAGAGATCCTGAGCATCTGAAAGTTATTATTACCTTTAGGGTGTTCTACGGGCTCTACGTCTCTCTTTAAAATGCCTACAAAACGTTAGATTATACAGCTGGATTCGAGTGGGGGGAACAACTAACCAGCATGCTCGGCTAATTCCGACAAATCCGGCTTTTCCGTTAATCCAGCAGGGTCATTGTAGCTAGACCACCTCCTAGGCACTGCACTTGATCCGCGACTGAGATACATGGGCTGAAAAATAGCTGTGCGTCCATTGAATGTGCCGGATGAGCACTCAGCAACTTGGAACGCATGGTTGTCGAATTCGGCGAGGAAGTCTTCTGGGGTTTGGTTCTGCTCTTGCTGAAAAGAGGAGCTCTTGGTGTAGCTAGCGGCTAGAGTTCGTAATCTTGACGTGTGGCGTTGGATAATAGCCAACCCCCCCATTGGAATATGGCATTGACTTTCTTGGTTTTCCACTAGAGCAACGTCTTGATGGTTAACCCAACAATCGGTTGGAACAGTGAATCCAGGCGAATCACGCAAAAGAAATTGTTGCCATTCCGTGAGCCCTGACCTGAAATCTCCCTGGCAAGTCTCGGTATTTATGGTCAATTCTTTGTTGTGGTGCACTACAGAGCGGTATCCTCTCTGCTTGCCTGTTATGATCTTATTCATGAGATTTAGTGTACCCTCAAGGTTCTCATTGAACTCTTCCGCGTGAGAACAGCTTGGTTGGCGAGCAAGGTAGAACTTGTGCGGAAGTTTCGATACGTCCTTCAGAATGTCGAGAAGATGGAACCAAAGGCTTTGGTTTATGGGAGTGTCATGTTTCAGGAAGTCCGCAAAGTAGTCTACGAGGCGAGCTGCGCAGTCCCAAAACACAGCCAGGAAAGCATCATCGCACTCCTTCAGCTGAAAAGCTAGGTACGAGTCTTTAGCTTATTGTCTAATATTTATGGCAGATGCGGCAGCTTACTTTGACCTCCTCTTAGATTATTGACTTTCTCAAGCGAGCCGCGGCCAGGGTGATTTTGCAATTTCTTGACAGTAATGTACACGAGCTTGAAGTCCAATTCGTTATCTCCATAAACGTATCTGAGAGTAACCGGAGGCGTCTCGCCATAGTCGTCGACTCGGATAACAGGTAGTACCATCGTATCAAATAGCTCTCTCGGATAGCTGAGGGAGCAAGTTGGTTGAGGGGAGCGAGTTGGTTGAAGGAGCACGAGGGTTGAAGACCTCGGGAACTAAGGCGGCCGAAGGAGCGATGTAGCTGAGAGGGTCTTGCGCTTGCGCTTGCGCTTGCGTTTGTGTTTGTGTTTGCGAAGATGACGAATTCATCAACCGCCTCGAGCGCCAAGCCTTTTGGATTCTCTCACTCACTTCACGCGACTGCACGCGCCTTCAGTTACAAACACACTATATTGGTTTGGAATCATTTGCGGCTAGAAGCGTTATGCACCTTGCCAACTCAAAGGAAGCTCGCCAAATAGCATGTCGATAGTTCCCACTCCATCTTCTATAATTACACTCAAACGAACACAACTCTACTAGAAGATTCACAGATACCTCGACCGTAGCTGACTAAGTGTGCTCATCCGTCCATGCTGGATGTTACTGAGCAGTGCCTCCTCCAATGCCGACTGGGACATACTGGCGTCTGCAATCGTGTGGAATTAGCATAGTAAAGAGAGTGAGGGTTCTGGCCTTCTAATTCAAACAATTTGCGTCCCGTCGGTGTTGCAGAGCCTCCAAAATAGCCTCGATCAGCCACGAGGTCTGGTAGGGTTGCTTCGGCAATATGCCGACTGGTGGCGGCTGAAAGGACAATAGCTATACAAGATGACGCCAGCAATTGATGAAAGCACAAGAAAGAATCTGAGGGCATACCGTCAATGTCGCTGAAACTACTCCCCATGCTCGGTGTACCTTCACTTCCCTCCCTTCTTCCCTTCAACCCACGCTTCTTGGGGCTGAGTCTAGCCAACTCCATACGGTGCTTCGGACTTAAGGGCCCGGAGTTTGTCATAGAAGATTTTGGGGCATCGCTTGTGGAGCTTGCTATAGATGAGCTCGCATCGGAAGTCTTCTCTTTTCCTGATGCGGACGGCCCTTTCGTTGGTTGTCCTGACTTCAGACCTGTTGCCTTACTGGAGACTTGCGCAGTTGAAGACAAGGTTGGGCGAAGACGCCCGAATAATGGAGGGTTCAACACATCCTTGAAAGCATTCTCAGAAGTGTTGGTTCTACTACTCGTAACATTAGCAAATGGAAGCGATACATTTACGCTTGGCTCTATCTCGTCCCCTTCATAGGGCTCATTTACAGGAGCAAGGTGTTCTCGAGGTCTTTGTGCCCTAAATCGCGGCGGCCTTTTAAATAGTTGGCTCCGGTGAATCGGGTCCTCAGAGCCAGACTCGGATCCAGAAGAACTAGGAGAAGTTGATTCGATAATTCCTGGATCTTCTAGACCTGCTCGTTCTTTCTCGACTTCTATGCTTGAAGACCGTGCCGCCTGAGTAGACGGTCTTTGGTCACTCAGCCCGACTCGAGCCGAAGGCTGTAGCGCAAGTCGAATATGAGGTTGCTGAGCCTGTTGAAATTGAGCCCTAGATTGGGTGATTGTGTTTGTTGAAGGCGTGCGGGAGAGCGACGGAGCTGAATAAATTAGCAATAAGCTGAGGACATTCACCAACCTTAAGCAAGAAGCGAACATACCCGGAGCACCAGAGTCCCCTCGGAGGACAGGGCTGTCTTTATGGCGTATAGACATCGCAGAAGGTGTGCGAGAGACAGCTTTAAATTAGCGATTCATCCAAAGAAAAAAAACATTGGTTCCCTCACCTCCAGAACTCCCACTTCCGGCTCTCCTCATTGGCACACTGCCGATGGTTGCGTGACTGCCACCAACACCGGGTGTTGTAGAAGTATTTGTAGTCCCTACTTTCTTCATTTGGGCGCGGACATGGTCAAGGTGTCTTTCATACAGCCAGGCTGCTTGCTGGAGGATGAAAGTAGGAGGGACTTGGAAGCGGTTCGCGCTGAAAACGGATAAGCATCAAAACGAGAAAATAATCCCGAAAGTTTCGTACAGTTCTCCCCCTACAAAGAGTAAGTACATGAAATCGGATATGCGTTAGGGATCGCACAGTCTAGATCACTTGTTTTAGATGTTTTGGAAATTACCTTCCACAAGGCACGATCCTTTGCGGCGCTCCAGTCCGCCTAAGAAGTTAGGGCTGTATCAGCGAAGTTAGGATGGCTTTGGATTCTACCTGAGGAGGATCAACAAAACTACCACGAACGAACGGAAGCCGAATCAAGATTGTGAACTGCGCCGTATTCATGGTAGCTGATACGGGCCACAAACTGGTGGGGTGTTTGCGAACCTGATGGGCGGCAGCGCAGATGATTGAGTGAGGTGAGCAATGCCAAGCTATTGAATGGGCTTAGCGTGCAGACAGATCCGCAGAAGCTATCCCGTATTAGTCAGCGCTGCAGCATGTTAGGCTGCAAATAGACAGTGGAAGGAAAACAGGAAGGGAATTGACATCTCTATCTAGGTAGGCACCTTTGGCCAATAGTTCACCGTTCGCGTTTCACTAAACAGTTCCCCGGAAAGTAGCTTTGCTTTTGCAGAGCGTGTTCAAGGATGGGCGCTGGGATGTAATGAGTTCCGGAAGCTCATCAGGGTCCTCCAGCTAGTTTTCTTTGCATTTAGAGCAAATGAAATAATCATCCTCCTGTAGTACTTGAATATAAAGTGCTAGCTTTCATACTAGAAGACCACCACCTAAGTAATTCAGTACAGCAGTTATCTCATGTGAGCGCTTCCTAGAGAAGCGGCGCACTAAGCATCAGACGGCGAAGGACTATGCTATCACCGTAGCCTCTATGGGAAATGCCTAGTTCCATATCAAATCTGCCTGCCTTTATCATGAGCAATTCACTCAAATTACTTCTATCAAATTACTTCTATCATATTACTTCTACACGATTTATTGTATTAACGAAACTGTTTATGAGGTCTCTCTCACCAGAGTGACGGCTCGTACGTCGTTTCATCATTGAACATCCAGTTCATAGGTTCCGCGTTGCCGGAATTAAGAAGAGTATCTGACATCTAAGATAGATCGTGAGTGGTGGGGAGCCTCGTGGTGGTGTTTCAACATGTACATACCATAAAATCCCAGTCTTCGGGTGGCACACTCAACGACATTTGGTTCAGCCCATCCAAGGTTCCCTTATTTTGACACTGGGCCACCATGTCTTCAAGTATTGGTAAGCACATGTCCTCAGCCTCTTCTGCGGCCTTAACTAACATCTTCGGGAACTCATCCTTCTCAAGACCTTGAACAAGCCCTTCAATTTGTGCAGTAATCAAACAGATGAGCAAATAGCCTTTAGTATTAGTCTCTCCAGCCTCGATACTCCGCAGACACCAAGTCTTCGCATCCCCCAGTACCGAAAGGAGATCCAGTCGCAATGGTATCGGACCCAAACTCTCTTCCTCATGCAATTGCGTCCGAAGCTCAACTGCTATGACCGAAGTAGCCTGGAAGACGGAGGTGCGGAAGAAGCCAGAGCCACAGAGTGCGAGTCGTTCCAGATCGTGTCGGTCAGACGAGCCATGATTGCGGCGGGACTGTGAAGCCATGATAGGCGAGGATGGGTATGCTGCACACCACAGTTTGAGGGAGGTTTCGACGGCAACTTTCCTGGAGAATGCATATGCGCTCTCGTGTAATCCCAGGGCAAGAAAAGGAATGTGAAGACAAGAGAGGTAGCGATTCATAATGAAATCTGTTGCACACTTTTCGAAGTGAGATGGGGAGGGAGTGTGTGAATTGTACCCTTGAAGAGTTTGGCAAAGAGCTCTGTATGACGCTTTTAGCTCCGCATCAAGTCGAAGCGTCTCCTCGTATGAACCTTGGGAGCCGAGATCATTCAGGAATTTTGCTACTGCAAGGCGGGCTGGAAACGTCTTACGGAGAGCTATTGCTGTCGACACTTGAGTAAAATTGTCTTCGGCTTTCGACACCGCATCATCGGCCACTAGCTGGTCGTCATCAAAATTACTTGGAGGTTCAGTGTCGAAGTCCTCGAGGGAAATGAAGGGAGGTCCTCCCGATGTTAGACTCGATTGCAGTATTATCTCTAGAGTTGTGTTCCATAGCCTTCGGCGCATCTCGGCAGCGAATTTCGTCCTCCTTGGGAGGTGTGCGGGATCTCTATGCAGGCCCATAGACATTGCCGTTCTGAGCAGTGCGCCAGCCGACACCCAGACAAAGTCGGCGCCGCCAACATCTACTATTTCTCGAGCAAGCAAAAGGAGGAGGTTTGTCTGCAGAGATTGGATGCCGAGTCGTGACTTGAATTGGGGCTCAGAAAGCCACGTTTGAGCCTCATACACCCATCGTATGGCCGAGGAACGCAGGGAGAATTTCTCATCGTACACATTGGCTCCGATGGCGAGTACCAGCTTAAGCTGAACTAGAAAAGCGGAGTCAGGCTTAGTTTCCGACACCCAGAGTGCTTCGTAGTCTCGCTGGAAAGAAGGAACATGCAGGATTCGATAGACAGTTTCAATCGTTCGAAGGTATCCATCGACTAGTTCGTCCGACACGTCTTTTCGGGGTAAATCGGCTGTTGGTGGGGAGGGCCAGGGAGGCGCCCGTTGAAATTTGATAACTCTTGCCAAAGATTTGCATCTTTGTATGCCAGAAACTACCTTTGATGTTTCTTCTCGTACGTGAGGATCAATCGTCTCAATAATATCTCGGAACTAGGGGTAGTTAATCTATTGTCCAATGAAGTCCAAAGCACGGTACGTGGGCTTACTAGCGCAACTCCGTTTACCCAATGACTTTGGCCAAAGAGGCGCGTTTTGTGTGTAACACAGCGGGTGACAGTATGACACTCGCCGAACAAGCGGCTTTCATGATGGATATGAAATGTTCCGCCTATTTCTGTTGATGTTGTCTCTATGGTGGCAATGGAAGCTGGAGCAGGAGACCGTGTGGATTTTGGGGTTACTCGAGAAAGCTGCATTTCAAGTTGTCTGATCCTGCTTTTCAAAGATTCGACATCCTGAGCAGATGCCTGGCTGGGAAGACTCGATGCATTTGCTAAACTAGTCACTAATGGTGATGACGAATAGCTTGGGATTGTTGACGCTGTGCTAGTCTTAGATGTGCCATCGATAGGTGCTGAATAGTGAGACTCTCGGCATTCTCGGGGATCGGAGGCTAAGCCTAGCTCAGTGTTCTGCTCATGTCCAATGCTTTTTTGTGGAGATAGAGAAGTGTGCGTCTCATATATACAAGCCTCGTTTCTGGACCGAATGCAGTTGCTGCATGGAGATTCTCGATTGCATCGGATTTTGCGTCTCCTACAGAGAGAGCAAGAGCTGCATTCCCTCGTTAAAACTGAATACCGAAAGAGGACTACAACCTACACAGCTGGCCTTCTGCGCCGGCGTTCATGCTCGATCATGGTGACTCCTTATGGCCACAGGTGATTCCCATTGGACTGTTTACAAATGTCAAGTATAACTTGCCGGGCAGAATCTTAGACTATGTAGTATCTCCGACGGGGTTTCCTCTGATTTGGCGTATGAAATAAAAAAATTCCGACAAGTTTCGGGATGTCAGTATCAAGGTCGGTATCTGCGGTTTTGGTTTGTGTCGCCCGCAATTTGCCGAATCCGATGACCGATTGCCCGAATCTGCCATATTACTCAAGCTATCTCCGTGAGACCTCATCTCCGAGTATACTTGACTTTTCGAGCATAGGGGGTTTTTTTTTCTTAGATATATAATGAGTCTCAAGATTCACCTCGTCCTCACTCAGCATGTGCTACGCTTCATTATACTGCACTACAATCTGCCAAAGTACCTCAATTGCTCTGCCTCTACAATTTCAAGAGTAACTACTGCATCTTCCTTATTGCAGCATGACGACTGCTGGAACAGGGCACGAAGTTTCGCATGAAGTGGAAGAACAGAAGTCAATCAACCCAGCCGATCTCGACGAAGAGACGACCACCCCCAATTCTTCCGGCTTTGGAGAAGCGCCAGATGGAGGCCTTCGAGCATGGCTTGTTGCGGCTGGGGCAGCCTGCATATTCTTCTCCTGTCTGGGCTTCTCCAATGCGTTCGGAGTGTTTCAAGAATACTACATCACACACCAGCTTCACGAGGAATCCCCAGATAGGATTGCATGGATAGGATCCCTCTCGGTCTTTATTCAGTTCGCTGCAGGCTCCATTGGAGGACCATTATTTGATCGGCTTGGAGCATGGGCAAGTCAACTGGTCTCTCAAACGTTTGGCCCAGTCTACTAATCTAGTAATAGGTCATCCGGCCAGCTGCGGTCCTCTACATCTTTGCCTTGATGATGACAAGCCTAAGTACTGAATACTGGCATTTCATGCTCACTCAAGGTATTCTGATGGGAATAGTGATGGCATTCCTCCAGTTCCCGGCGTTTGCGGCTGTGTCGCAGTACTTCGACAAAAGACGGGCAGCTGCCTTAGGTATTGTTGTATCTGGATCGTCTATTGGGGGCGTTGTCATCCCAATTGCTTTAGCAAAGATGCTGAATAGTTCTTCGTTAGGGTTTGGCTGGTCGGTGAGAGTCATCGGGTTCCTTATTACGCCCCTCATGGCTTTCGCATGTGTGGTCATCAACGCCCGCTTACCACCACGGCAAACCCACTTCTTCATTAGCGCGCCCTTCAAGGAAGCAAGATATGTTCTCTTGATAGTCTCGTTGTTCTTCATGTTCCTCGGCATGTTCGCCCCCTTGTTCTTCATCCCAACATACGCGGTCACGAGAGGCATGAACGCAACACTGGCCTCGTATCTGCTAGCGATTCTCAACGCCGCTTCTACGTTGGGCCGTATTATTCCTGGCATACTGGCGGATAAATACGGACCATTGAACATCTTCGCAGTTGCGGGTGTCATCACCGGCGTAGTCATACTGTGCATGGACTGGGTGGAAACCACTGCGGCGTTTGTCATATATTCGATTGTAGTTGGGTTCTTTTCGGGAACAATCATCTCCGGAGCTTCCGCAGCCTTTTCTCGTTGCGCAGTAGACCCCCGAGACCTAGGAACCTACATGGGAATGGGAATGGCTGTGGCGTCTCTTGCAGCGTTGATTGGCCCTCCTGTGAATGGTGTGCTTGTCCACAGATATGGCGGATTTTTACAAGTATCCATTTTTAGCGGCATCATGTGTTTGGTCGGGGGATTTGCTGCACTTGTGAGCAAGATGGCCACCCCCCAAGGAATTTTAGGGAAGATCTAAGGCTTTGTTCCTGTCTCTCTTGCGCGGGATTGTGCCTATAAGACTCCACTCCTGGTCATTCCTTTATTTTTGTTGGGGATATTAAACTCGGTCAAAGAGACATAGTTTGGCAAATACTTCATTAATATTTTGGGGAGGCTGCGATTGCTGTATGCGCAACCGGGATCATGATAGTGTGAGGATCCAACCTAGCCGAACCTCTTCCCATCTCTCACTTTACATGTTCCATGCGAATATGCAGACGACTTTAGATTGAGCGCTTGGTGACTGTAAAGGTTAGCGAGAATATAAACACAGTCTTTTTGATGCATTACAAGTATAAGCATACAAACGGGAGAGCATTGTGGACCACTTACGATCCGGATGTATGACGAAGAGATTCTAATTCTAAGACCCTGTGCATTCAATTTACTTTCACGAGTAGTCATCCTTGACCCTGCGTTGAGATTCAGTATCCAAAAAACTTCCTCGACTACGAGACGATCTAGTAGGTCGCTTCCGGCGCACGCTTGTTGAGCCGCGCCCAACAGCTCCACCGCAGCAAAACAAAACGGTCGAAAGTAGAAAGCAAGCCATAGCACTCCATGTGAAGGCATATAGCTTGACTCCTAGCTTGGCAGAATGACCTCCACTTCGGAATGCATCTCGCCCTTGTACTGTCCAAGCGCTGAAAAAGTAAGTATATAGCAAGGAGTAAGACTTAGCCGAGATACTCACGTCATTAAAGAAGCCGCCAGGGTCTGGAATAATAGTGCCACAGCAGTGGTTAGGCCAGAGAGGTATCCTCCTAGCCGGCTGCAGAGGGCAAGAACCCCCGTGAAGAGCGCTACCACGGCGAAAAATAGTGCCATTAGGTAAAAACCAAACATAAACCTTGAAAGGTAATAGTATTGGTGAGTCCTAAGTGCAATCAGCGTCTGAGGGAAACTTCGAAGACACGCGGCGATGTGATGTCGTACCTAATGAACTGATTAGGGATGTTGTCATCGGTGCCAAAGTTGCGGGGGGGATCAAAAGGTAGAGCAGGCAGCAAAGACCCGCAGTTGGCATTGTGACCATTGCTCGGGTTGACGCCACAAATGGCAAAGAAGGTCCACCTGGAAGGATTCCGCGCGTTTGGGATGTTCCCGATGTTACTCGCTTCCAGAAAGAAGAATTGGGTGACGGGACTACTATTAATTGCACCTGAAAGAATTGTGAAGAACTGCAGCAGGATGCCACCGGTAAGGATGATGAGGGGGAGGAGACCTAAAACCGGTCCTATGTAGGGTGAGGAAACAGTCGACGCGCACCGAGGACATGATGTACAGTCGCCTACCAAAAGTCATTAGCCACTCAACGATCCGAGCTCTGCAGGGGTATAGTCAGCCCATTTAGGAAAGAGGTTACTCGACCAATTGCTACC